>NC_143142.1:2765000-2925000 GCF_059928025.1 Delphinapterus leucas | reverse complement strand
GATGGTGGTGATGGTGATGGTGGTGATGGTGATGATGGTGATGATGGTGGTGATGATGGTGATGATGGTGATGATGGTGATGATGGTGATGATGGTGATGGTGGTGATGGTGATGATGGTGGTGATGGTGATGATGGTGATGATGGTGGTGGTGATGGTGATGATGGTGATGATGGTGATGGTGATGATGGTGATGGTGATGGTGGTGATGATGGTGATGATGGTGATGATGGTGATGGTGGTGATGATGATGATGGTGGTGATGGTGATGATGGTGATGATGGTGGTGGTGATGGTGATGATGGTGATGATGGTGATGGTGATGATGGTGATGGTGATGGTGGTGATGATGGTGATGATGGTGATGATGATGATGGTGATGATGGTGATGGTGATGGTGGTGATGATGGTGATGGTGATGGTGATGGTGATGATGGTGATGGTGATGGTGATGGTGGTGATGGTGATGATGGTGGTGATGGTGATGGTGGTGATGGTGGTGAAGACGGTAATGATCATTGTGATGATGGAGACTGAAGAAGGTGATGATGATGATAGTGATGGTGAGGGTGGTAACAGTGTTAATGATGAAAGGACATGAGGATGGGGATGACATGAGGATGGTGATGGTGATACTGGTGATGATGGTGATGATGGTGATGGTGGTGGTGGTGATGATAATGAAATTTTGAAGCATCTCTGGGCATGGATGATTTACTTTCCAAAAAGCTACTTGTAAGTCTTTTCATTTGTGTCCAAGGGGAGTCTATGACAAAACTTCCATAAACAGGACTTCCACTGTTTTTACCACAAAGTTTCCCAAATGTCATACTTTTCTCAATTCACACCAGGAATATAGGTGTTAAATATTGGGGCTGACTCTCCAATAAAACACTCAGTTTTTTCCATCCCATCATCCTTCCCTTGCCTCACCCTGATTTTGGCTTAGCCAAGGCATTCCCACCTTTTATGTGATAATACTCTTTAACCTTCAGAATTCTTCCTGTTTTCTGATGACGCCTAAACAGGAAGAATTCTTCACTGTGAAATGACTTTGGGGTTTGAAAAAACACGTATTGAAGTACTTTTTAAACAGTATTTAATTCAACCATTGCTGGCGTACATTTCAATTATTTTAATTACATTTACCAAGTTGTGTGACCATCATCCTAGATCAATTTGAGGATATTTCCATCATCCTAGCAAGATCCCTCATGCCCATTTACAGTTAATCTCCATTTCTACCCTAAGCCCCTGGCAACCACTAATCTACCTTCTGTCTCTGTAGATTTGCCTTCCCTGGATATTTCATATAAACGGAATCATGCAGCATGTGGTCTTGTGTCTGCTTTGTTCACTTAGGATCATGGTTTTGAGGTTCAGCCATGTTGCAGTACATAGCAATAGACCATTCCTTTTTATTGCACAGTATTCCTTTGTAGGACTATAACACACTGTGCTTATCCATTCATCAGCCGATAGGCATTTGTGTTGTTTCCAATTTTTGATTATTATTAATAACGGTGCTAAAATCACTCACGTGCAAGTCTTTGTGTGGATATACAATTTCATTTCTCTTGGGTAGATATCGAGCACTGAAATTGCTGGGTCACATGGTAAATTCATGTTTAACATTTTAAGACAAAGTTTTCCAAAGTTGCTGCACCATCTTCCATTCCCATCAGCGGGATAGGAGGGTTCCTGTTCTCCACATGCTTGTATTGGAGGTTTGTTTTTTAATCCCTAGGTTTGTTCCATCGTAATGGAAGCTTTTATATTCCAGCTGATTTTAACCTAATTTACATTATAGGATTAAGATACACCCAATGTTCACAGCAACACTATTTACAATGGCCAAGATGTGGAAGCAGCCCAAGTGCCCAACAACAGACGACTGAATTAAGAAGATGTGATACATATGCAATGGAATATTACTCAGCTATAAAAAAGAATGAAGCACTGCCATTTGCAGTAATGTGGATGGACCTAGAGAATATTACGCTTAGTGAAATAAGTCTGACAAAGACAAATACCATATAATATCACTTATATGTGGAATCTAAAAAATTATACAAATGAATATATATACAAAACAGAAACAGACTCACAGATATAGAAAACAAACTTGTGCTTACCAAAGCGGAGAAGGAAGAGGCGAGGGGTAAAGTAGGGGTATGGGATTAACAGATACAAACTTCTATATATAAAATAGATAAGCAACAGAGATTTACTGTACAGCACAAGGCATTACACCATTATCCTGTAATAACCTATAATGGAATCGAATCTGCAAAGATACTGAAGCACTATGCTGTACACCTGAAAATAACACAACATTGTAAAGCAACTATACTTCAATAAAAAATATTAATCTCTTTTGAAAAACACTTTGGAAGCAGGACAACATGCCGATGACTAATGACCACGGTGGTCAAGAATAAAGTGACCACACACACCCCCTGATATATTTTAATCCTGCCCTGCCCTCCTTTCTGAAAGTGGAACTTTGCTCCTGTTTACGTAGTCAACTAGAAGTGATTCTGCGATACTGATGTGGGGAGCAGGGTATGGTATTTGCAGCTGACATTCACCGCGCACTTTCCAAGAACAAGCATCTACTGAAGTAATTTCCAGCTTTATTGTGTGTAATCTAGAAAGACCCAGTGAAGCAGCTTCCGCTGTCTCCATCCACAGGTTCATAGACTGATGTCTGGAAAAGTTCAGCACAGTCCTCAGGGCCACACGGGCCGTAGAGTACTGAGTAGACACATGAAGGCCTGCTTGGTCCATCATGAGGTCTCTGGGAGGAGAGTCTGACAATTGGCGCATGTTTGAGGAAGAATGGGACATTGCTGTGTGTGGCGCACAGATTTTCAGGGGCCCATGAAACTGGTAGCTGGGAGACAACCATCTCCCCATCTAGATCCACTGAAGGTCACTGCTTGTATTGGCTAGAAATTATGTTCAGATGCTTGTAAGTGAAACCAGAGGAGCGATTCATTTTTCTCAAATGCCCACAAGTCCAGAAGTAGGCACTCCAGGCTTGCATAACATCTCCTTGTGTCTTCATGACCTACTGCATGGCCTTCATCCTATGACTGTCTCATGGTCACAAGATGGCTGCACCATCTCAGTCCTTCTATCAATAATTCAGGAAGGGAGATTATGAAGGAGAAAACAAGGAGAAAGGAGGCTCCCTGAACAAAAAAGCAAAACCTTTCCAGAAACCTTCTGGGAGCTGTTTCATAGGACCTCACCTATGAGCAGAGGAGACTCAGAAATGTAATCTTATAGCTGAGACACTTATTCCCCAGTGCAGAGTCAGGATTTTATAGTAAGGAGGAGGATGGGGAAGGTAATGAGTAGTAGTTCCCACATTAATGCCCAAATGTCTCTCGTCATGCTGAGATGCTGAACACTCTCCTCCCTCTTTGATCCTGTCTTAAATTGTGAAAATATTGGAAGAAGCATTTGTAAGCATGAAGTTCTAAATAATAATAGCAGCAGTTAATACATGGTGCTTACTCTGGACCAGGTACTCTTCTCTAAGCTCTTTACGTGTATTAATTAAATTTAAATCTCACAAACATCACGTGAGGGAAGCACCATCATCATCACCATTATTCAATGGGGACACTGAAGCACAGAGAGGTTGAGTAATTTGCCTCAAGCCACACAGTCTGGAAGTGGCAGAAGTGGGAGGGGCCACGGGGCAGCGTGGCTCCAACGTACATGTTTCATTCATCTGACCCACTGCCTCTCACAAGCAGAATGTGTGGTCTCGTTCAGAGACCTACAACCTCTTAAAAGATACATGACCTTGGCCAAGTCACTTTCCTCCTGCTGAAACTTTCTTGCTCATGTGAAATGGGGGTGATGACACAAACCTCAGAGGAAGTTTGTGAGGAATAAATAGGATCCCACACGTGAAGCACACATACTGAACGATCCTCGTATTACCAGTGCGTTTGCCGAACTGTGTATCATCTACTCGATTTCAATCTCCTTCAGGGTAAGAACAACGATGTGTGGATGGTGAGAGGGAGACAGACAATCTAGGAGGTAAACTTGCAAGGTCTGGCCGAGAGATAATGCTCCATCACTTCTCGTGTTCAGAATATAGAGCCTAATATTATGGAAGCACCCTCTGCTTTTAGTTCGATCCTGGTCATTTTCACTCCCTTTGCATCCCAGTTTTTGTAAGAAAAATGTAAAATTAAAATGTACTTTTAAGAGAATGGGCTTGAGGACATAGGGAGGGGGAAGGGTAAGCTGGGACGAAGTGAGAGAGTGGCATGGACATATATACACTACCAAACGTAAAACAGATAGCTAGTGGGAAGCAGCCGCATAGCACAGGGAGCTCAGCTCGGTGCTTTGTGACCACCTAGAGGGGTGGGATAGGGAGGGTGGGAGGGAGACGCAGGAGGGAGGAGATATGGGGATATATGTATATGCATAGCTGATTCACTTTGTTATACAGCAGAAACTAACACAACATCGTAAAGCAATTACACTCCAATAAAGATGGTTTAAAAAAAAAAGAAAAGAAAAAAAGTACTTTTAAACAACTGCATTTCTGCAAGAAAGTAGATTTTGTAAATTTCCTACAGGAGGAAAATAAAATAGTCGATCTTAGGATACCGCAAGGCAGTAAGTATTAAGACTTTGATTTTACTTCAAGGGTGATTTTCACTTTAATTGCTATATTAACAGATTTTCCAGGTATCAAGTCCCACTGAGTTGATCCCAATCCCCCTTTTCCCATCTTATCTCTGCTCTCATTGCTGTGTTTTCAAACCTCTCTGGGATTAATGGAAATTTCTGGATGGGTCATTTAAGCTTCTATAAAAATGTATATATGATAGTAAATGTTTTCACCGACCTGACAAAGAAAAACACAAAATCCATGAAGAGTGGCTACAGGGACAAAAAACAAAAACAGAAGCACAAAGAAGAGAAAACCAAGAACGTGGTTACGTCAAATGTAACAGAATTAGGGATAAGAAATCTGTTTCTTTTATGTGAATTTATAAATCAATTTTTAATTGGATAATTCAGCTTCCAGGTGTACTTTACAAATATGTCACAATATGTTAACAGAACATCAAAACACCTTTCCTTTAAAGCAAAAACAAAAGAAAAATAAAACCTTCAGGGCCGGAGTGTGAAATTTAAATGATGAAGACCAAAGAGGTGAAGCCTTGGAATTTGCATTTTTCTATTTTGTAACTTTGTGATTAATGCTATCCATGTTCAAGAATTCGTAACGAGTGTTATTGCCTGGATGAGGGATTTCATTGCTTTTATTTGACACAGAGGGTTCAAACAGAAACCTTCATTTTTATTTATTTTTTTAGCCCTAGGACAAAATCTAGTTTTCCTTAGTAGAGAAATGGATTAGCCATGGCCAGTTCTCAATTTTACATATTCATAGAGGCTGACATAAAACACTATTTGGCAAAAAACACCCAAAACAAAACAAAACCCAAAAAACAATATTTGGCTTCAGGAGGCATTAAGCTTTTTATGCAAATGCATGACTTGGACATTTTCTCAAGGGAAAAGCTATTAGGATTCATCCCCACTCCTTAAGAAAGCACGTGGGGGTGGGAACAGAAACATGCCATCAGCGGTGGCTGCATGTTCTCATCTGGACACAGAAGACTCCTTGGGAGCAGCTGAAAAAGTGTGAATTTTGCCCCTTAATTGCATTCAACAGTTCAACATCACTCATCAGAAATGACCAGGTCTTCGGGAATCGCGCCCTAATTCTACGGGAAGATGGATTATATGAGCTGGGTCTATCAGTCGGGGTTCAGCTGACGTTCACAGAAACCCCCCTTGTGGTGGAGGAAGGGGATTAAAGATGGGATGACTTTACGAAATCATTGTCAGCGCTGGAGAAACTGGCCCCAGGGTGGGATTCAGGAACCCACGGAGGACGACCACCACGGAGCAGCTGCAGCCTTTACTAATCAGGAATCCAGAATTCGGGAAACATTGCCCCACCAGTGGCTCCTGGGACACACTTCAGCTCTCGCTGGGGAGGTTTTGCCAGAAATGCTGGATCCAGAACGGCGCTGGCCCCGCCAGATCCACGCCAGGGAAAGGATGCCAGGCACCTGCTGCTTCTCACCTTGTAAGGTAGTTTGTCGCGTTTTGATTGTGTTTGAGAGCATCGGATGGACAGATCCTTAATCTGCAAGATCCTGGCTGCCAGGGCGTCTGAGAAGTAGAGTTTTTAGCTTTTCTGTCTTTAAAGTCTCAGAGGATATTGACTGGGACAGCTGACCATTTCTGTCGCACCTGGGTTTAAATCCAGCTCTGCACTTTGCCTGTGGAACAGCCCTAGACGCCACTCTGCCTCATTTTCCTCATCTGTAAACAGTGATAAGCATCACCTTTCTCATAGGGTTGACTGTGAGAATTAAATAATCTCTATGAAGCCCATGACAATTTGCAAATGCACAAGGAACGCTGGTTACCTGTGACTTCCCTGACCTTTCCCGTGGGTACGATTCCCCAGCTGCCAACAAGAGCAGACTGAGATGGAGACTCATGGGAAGGAAAATGTTCTTAAAATGTCCTTAAACTTGGGGAGGGAAGTGGGGAAATTGCTAAGGGGAGTGGAGGAGACCAGTATATTTCTCAGCCAAATTAGATTGAACACCGAGCTCGCACTCTGGCTGGGCTTCGCGGATGCATACCTGGTGGAGGGAACCTGGCCTGAGATTAAGTGTTAATGCCGGTCAGCTTAGACCCACTGGGCATAGGTCCCAGGAGCTCACGTTCATGTTCTTCTGCCTTATTCTGGGGAGCTTCCGAGGATGGGAGCCGGTCCCGCACATCCTTAACACAGCGAGTGGGATGGATGCCTCCCACCTGCGTCTCATCAGGTCCTCACAACTTCCCCTCACGGGGGCTACTGTCCTTAGCCCATATTTGTGACAAAGGACACTGAGTTTCACAGTGATTCAGTGACTCGACAATCCCAGCAGCTGAGTCTAGAGTCTGCGCTTTTCCAGTTCAACATGCTGCTCTCCTGGATTTCCCAAATGTTTATCCCTCTTGGCCACAGATGTTCCAGAAAGCCAACTTCTTTCCTGTTTACCTCTCACAGGATATGAAGGGCAAAGACACATCTGTCATGTCTGGGCTGAGAGCCTGAAAACCCAGCTGCCTGGAGTGTCTCTCGTCTTCTCCAAAACGATGCAAAAACAGGATTCCTTTTGGGTATTGGATGCCAACCTGTGGGCCCTACTTTACAAACCAGATCCAGCTTCCAACCACATGTTCCCACCTTTATCACTCCTGCTCTGGTGCAATCCATCCCGGATAATTACAATAGCCTCACTGGCCCTAATGCTCCACCGGGACCCCTACAATTTCTTGTTCATGCAGCAGCCAGAAAGGACTCAGAAGAGGCCCCTCCTCTCCACGGGTTTCCCATCTCACTCTGGACAGAACTTAACTGATCGCCACCTGCTCAATTCCCCGTATGATCTGGAACTGGGCTACTTGGTCGACTCACCTCCTATCATACCCTGCTTCCCCTCTGCTCTATCCCCACTGGCCTCCTTGCTTTCCTGAAGCACAGCAGCCACAATCCTGCCCCAGAGCCTTTGCACATGCGGTTCCCTCTGTCTTAGCGCCCTCTTCCCACATACGTACAGGACATTCAGGTCTCTGCTCAGATGTTACAACATCAGAGAGAACCTGCTCTGCCATTCAATACAAAATTCCACTGAACCCTACTCCGTCACCTTGCTTTATCCATCTCCAAACACTTATCATGACTCCCAGGTTATGTATGTGTGTATGTTTGGATTTTACTTCCACCCACTAGAATGTAAGCTTCTTTTAATGCATACATAGGTCAGAATTATTTTTTTACTTAAAAAATTATTTTATTGAAGTAGAGTTGATTTACAATGTTGTGTTAATTTCTGCTGTAAGCAAAGCGATTCAGTTATACATACATACATACATATATATATATATATATATATATATATACACATTCTTTTTCATATTCTCTTCCATTGTGGTTTATCACAGGATATTGAATATAGATAGTTCCCTGTTGGGCCTTGTTATTTATCCACTCTATATATGACTTTGCATCTACTAATCCCAAACTCCTAATCCATCCCTCCCCTCCCCCTCCCCCTTGGCCACCACAAGTCTGTTCTCTATGTCTTTAAGTCTGTTTCTGTTTTGTAGATAGGTTCATTTGTGTCATATTTTAGATTCCACGTATAAGTGACATCATGTACTATTTGTCTTTCTCTTTCCGACTGACTTCAGTTAGTATGATCATCTCTAGGTCCATCCATGTTGCTGCAAATGGCATTATTTCATCCTTTTTTATGGCTGAGTAGTTTTCCATTGTATATATGTACCACATGTTCTTTATCCATTCATCTGTTGATGGGTATTTAGGTTGTTTCCATGTCTTGGCTATTGTAAATAGTGCTGCTATGAACATAGGGGTGCATATATTTGTTTGAATTATAGCTTTCTCTGGATATATGCCCAGGAGTGGGATTGCAGGATCATATGGCAACTCTACTTTTAGTTTTTGGAGAAAACTCCATGCTGTTCTCCATAGTGGCTGCACCAATTTACATTCCCACCAATGGTGTAGGAGGGTTCCCTTTTCTCCACACTCTCTCCAACATTTGCTATTTGTAGACTTTTTAATGATGGCCATTCTGACCAGCGTGAGGTGGTACCTCATTGTAGTTTTGACTTAAAATGCATAGGTCAGAATTTTTAAGTACAAGCAACAGAAATCAACACTGATGGACTTAGCCAGAGAAGGAAGATGAGGTAGCCCCAGCCATCTCCCAGAGGAGGAAAGCCAGGATCAGCATTAGTCATCTGGGAGCAGAGGTAGACAGGGTGCTGCAGACCTGGCAGCACACGGGCATGTGATGCTTCTGAAAGCTTAGTACCAGCCGTGGAGGCTGCTGTTGCTGCAGGGGCCACGTGCATCACACCTCACAGCCATCCCCACCTGACCTGCTTCACACCTTTACGTTACTCTCCTGGCCACTGCAGGCAACTGAATTTGATGGTCAAATCAACCCTAAAGGTTGGTTTCTCACCTCCTCGCTTTTCCCACACCACCTCTCTACCTCAAATATTCTCCTCTCCATTTTCCTTGGCGAACTCTCGATTCATCTTAGGGCTTACCTCGCCAAGAGACTCCTGGAACCCCCTGGTTTGAGCACCTTAACGCAAGGCTCAGATAAGGCACCTGTGCAGACGCGTATTCCTGCCCTTGCCCCATCACTCATCCCTCCTGCTAGGACTAAGAGCCAGCATCTATGGTCTGGCACTGCTCTACGAATATTATATATAACCAATCATTTACTCTTTACAACGATCCAGCAAGGAAGTACGGTTTATACCATCTTCATTTACAGAAGAGGAAACGGAGGCACAGAGGGTTGAACGAGCTTTGGCCAAGGATATTCACCCAGCACGTGGCCAAGTCAAGACTTAGTCTCAGGTTACCTGGCTCCAGAGTCCAGGTCTCTATTTACTATATGAGACTGTCTCTCCTGTACACTAGAGTTTGTTTATTGAAATGTCTCCTTCATTAGTGAGAAAAGTCCTAGAAGGGAGGGGATTTGTCTCTTCCATCCTCTCCTTCTGTTGCTGCATCTTCTCTTCTGACCTAAGAAGGATGTTTTCATTCTATGGTAACTCACATCTACTGTATGTGAGACCCTAGAATGTCATTCAGGTCTGTATAACCCTGGAAAGAATACCAGGGATGGTGTTCCAGGTTGCTTCTCCACCAAAATATTCCCCTGGTGACACTTCTCTCGTTCCTTGGTTATTGGATATGAATCTAGAGTCATAAACTTAGATGCACAAGAAATATCAATGCCTCTGTTTTCTACAGCTCAAATCACTTTCTGATTCCAGACCCAATCCGTCTGCCTGGAGGGACATTTAGCCTATGTTATGCTCAAGGATTTTTCCCCAATCCTCTTGTTAAAGGGTTTTTAAAGAATGGAAACATGATCATACTTGTATTTCCAAAAGATCAAAAAATTAAATTAAATTTAAAAAGACTTTTGACGATGTCAAGTGTTGGTGAGGACACGAAGTAACTGGAACGCTCCTACACTGCTGGGGGGAGGGGTGGAACTTGGCATAACCAGTTTGGGAAAGTGTTTGTCAGTGTTCATGGTCAACATACCTATTCCTTACGACATAGAAATCCCATTCCTGAGTGCACACCCTTGGGGAATGAGTGTTCATGTTCACCAAAATGCACACGCAACGATGTTCAGAGGAGTATTCTTCGTAACAGTCCCAAACTGGGAACCACGCAATTACCCACCAATCAACAGAATGGATAAATCTTGTGCAGTAGACACATGCAATGGCAACCACACAACAACAAAAGAAAACACTCCTCCTTACAATAGCATAGATAAATCTTGCTGCTATAATTTTGAGCAAAGGAGTGTATACGCTATGACTTCATTTCTGTGAAGTTCAGTAACAGGGAACACTAGTTTATGGTGAGAGAGGTCCAAATAACTCTTCTCCTCCAGTGGAGGCGGGTCCTGGCACAGAGGGACGAGAGCATCTGTTGGGATGATGGAAAAGTTCTGTATTTAGATCTGGGGGGTGGGGACCTGACTGCATATATGACATTTCATCACGACTGACACTTAAGATTTTGCGCATTCACTGTATATATTAGAACTTGATCATTTAAAAAATTATATTGTTCTATCACCAATTAGTAGTTGAAGAGAAATAAATTGTAATTAAAGGGTAACTCAGACATAACATCACAGAGCAGTATGTGTTTCGAGAATCAATTTACTTGTCAGTTCCATGTATAGTATGCCATCTGCTTTGAAAGGTTTTTTTCTTTCTTTTTTTTTTTGCAATTCTCAATGGAATCGCTTTCACAATAGCTTCTTGGCCACTAACTCCTCATTCCAAATCCCCAGGTTTTATGCTGGCACAGGACTGATTAAAAGTAGACCAATAGCTACAGGATTCACAACTCTTTCCCAGGGCTTTCCTCCTACAAACAACACTGCAGGAAGTTAGGGGGAAAGGACACTCAAGCAGGATTTGGGACTTTGGGAACGACTAAATACACGGGAATTAATATTAAATACCGCAAACTGGAAATGCACGAAGTTAATCAGGTTAACCTTTGGGAGCAGATGCCTTTCTTTGGGGGCTCTGAAAAGCAGTACGAGAACTTCTGTTTGAAAACAATACCCTCATCTGGTAACAGAAAAATCCCTGTAAGTATAAGGTCAGTTCAAACGCCTGATGGCCAATGCTTTGCTTGCATTTATGGTGAGACCACGTTTGTTTGTTTTTTTAATTT
Organism: Delphinapterus leucas; assembly: GCF_059928025.1. Lineage (NCBI taxonomy): Eukaryota > Metazoa > Chordata > Mammalia > Artiodactyla > Monodontidae > Delphinapterus > Delphinapterus leucas. Next base: position 2,913,620 of record NC_143142.1, on the reverse strand, counting down.
TTAAAATTGCACTATAGTTGGTTTACAACATTGTGTTAATTTCTGCTGTACAGCAAAGTGATTCAGTTATACACATATATATACATTCTTTTTTAAAATTCTTTCCCATTATGGTTTATCATAGGATACTGAATATAGCTCCCTGTGCTATACAGTAGGACCTTGTTGTTTATCCATCCTATAAATAATAGTTTGCATCTGCTGACCCCAAACTCCCAGTCCATCCCTCCCGCAACCCCCTCCCCCTTGGCAACCACAAATATGTTCTCTATGAGACCATGTTTTTTAACATTACCTTAGGTCCTCCTCTCCCCACTCTCTACCTTTTCTCTTCACCCACTTTCTCCCCACCATTCACACATAGGCTAGTCTGTTCTGTTCTTAGTGTTCAGCATAAGGGCAGACACAGAGCGTCTTCCAGGCACTGACATTTTTGAAAGTGTGGTAGATTGTTCTATCGTTTCCAAATACGTGCTGGCGCTCCCTTTGGTAGGATTCTGCTTCCTGCCTATTGACATCAGGCTTGGGCATGTGACCCACTGTAGCCCATGGAATACAGGCAGAAGTCATGGAGGGCACTTGGGGGCAGATACCTGAAGAATTATGATGCGGCTCCAAGGTCTCACATTTCCCCAGAACAAACCCGTCCTCAAAGCAGCAGCTCCTTTGCTCTTGTCCCAGAATGGAAAAGAGGAGGCCCATAGCTAAACGTCACCAAGTAGAGGCTGGCAGTGAGGGTAAAAAGCAAGCTTCGGTTGGCATGAGCCCCTGAGACTTTGGGTTCATCTGTTACCTAAGCTGACTTCTACAAAATATAGTTCTCCTAGGAAACAGGAAGGGTGCAGGTACGTAGAAGAGGTAGTGGATTTTGGAGGATCCATGATAATTTAAGAGTGAAACTTCCCGTTGTCAAGACAGAAATAACTTTACAAGGTAGATATTTGAAAGGAAAGCAAGGAATGAGTAGAGATCGTGGATGTCTCATTTAAATGGCCAGGTTATCTCCCTAAGTCTCAGGGAGAGAAGGCCGTAGATGAAGAGATTTAGAGAGTGAAGAGCCATGGAGACTGTGACTCACCTCTTAACTAGAAGAACCCAGAGAGGAAATGACTGTGGGGTGTGACGAGGCAAAGAACTCAAAAAAGAGGGTGGAGTTTCTCCAGATCCAGTGATGTAAGAGCATGAGGATAAACATCTCACGTGTCCCATAGGAGCACGGGGGTATCTAAGAGGCATCACCATGCAAGTGACCTGTAGCAGGACAGATTCATGATGTAGAAACAACCTGGACAGACCCACACCTGAAGTCCGGGTAGATCTCAGGCGATGTCAGCTGGCTAAACGATGTTCAAATCCGACCTCCCTTCACCTTCCTCTCGAATGCTTGGCAACTGCAGACCACTCAGAACGTAGATACAATTGTTCAAAGAGACTGGGAGTCCGGATAGGCAGGGTGAGTGTGTGAAAGAACCTGAGTTGGTTGAGGCTGACGGGCCTTCTTCGAATAGAATGGAAGTTTGAAACAGACCCTAAGATCAACTACAGAAAAATTATATTAAGTCTCACTCATGTGAGTTTTTAGATTGGGATTTGTATCCATCACTATTCTATTTACCAATTATTTTTGAGGTCTTCATTTATCTAAGTTTGATTAGTAATTTTATGGATTTAGAGTCCAGTCAGGAAAACACTGACTTTGTCTGGAGTTTAACAGGGTGACTTTAATCCAGGGGATTAGTTTAGAAGACGCTGGATGTTCAGAGAGATGTGAAAAATTATATGAACTTATCTGTATACATAATACATTTCAGCAAAACTTCGAAAGGTATTGGAAGAACCAAAAACCATATGAGGAAATAGCGAGGCAACCCAGGGATCAGTGATGGCAGCAAGCAACTCACCTCTCTAGGGAGGGTGGGAACCAGAAGGAGGTGGTATTACCAGAGCCAGAAACTGAAGCCACCTGATGGGAGCTGGAGTCATGGTGGAGGATATTTGGTGTTGGGGGGGGCTACAGGGGAGGCATGACTGCTGCCCGAAGCAGAGACAAAGAGACGTGGGAGGGGAGAGGGAGTGGGAGAGAGAAGGGGGAGAGAGAAAGGGAGGGAGAGAGACAGAGAGAGAGAAAGAGACAGAGAGGGGGAAAGAGAGAAGGAGGGGGGAGGGGAGGGGGAGGGAGGGGAGGGGAAGGGAGAGAGGAAAGAGAAATCATCCTGAGTTCTCCTGTGTCTCTGCTCTCAAAGCTCCTAAACTTGTCTTCCATTGGCTGAACCTTACCAGCATCCAGTGAGCAAGGGAGCCTGAAAAATGGAATTTGGAGCAATCAACCCTTTGCGATCGCGAGTACAGCAAGGAAAGTGTGAAGAAGGAGGGATCTGTGAGCAACTTGCCAGAAACGCCTGGTTCTACATCTGCCCAGATAATTAGCGCAGTCGTTCTCAGGAGCAAACTCCATGCCTCCGTGTTAAAGTAGAAATGATCCTGGACTTAAAAGGCTCAAGATTCTTCTCTTTCCCCACCGTGTAACCCTGGGAAAGTCCCTGAACAGCCCCCATGTACTGAGGGATACAAGCCAGGACTCACAAAGTCTTTGGATGACCCACCCAATTCCCCTTCCATTCTCTCATGGCGCTTCTTGAGCGGCAGAGACGGAATTGGAACAGGGTGCTGGAAATGACCGCAGTCTCAAAGCACAGCAAAACACTGAACGCATATTTACGGTTGATGGTGCTAGAATTCACACCCAACACAGTACAAGCTGCATTTGGATAAGGCGGGGGAGGCGGACTCTCCTTCCACGAACACAGTCCAAATAAGCACAAGGGAAAAGTCACATGCATTTTGTTCATGACCCAAAGTGTTTCTAATTCCTTACCTTTGGTATATGACAAGAAACAGCCTCATGGATGCCACGGGATGCTGCCTGCCCAGATCCCTGCTTCTGGATAAAGGCAACGATTCCCCAGCTGACTGGAGCATTGGGGGTGGACAATCTCTGGGAATTGCCCCCAGATAAAGAGAAGCACCTCCCCTGGGGTCATGCTCCCTCCCGGATAGAAGCTCCCATCCAGAGACTGGTCAAGGTGAAGGCAAAGACCTGGTACCCTGGCTTCACCCCAGCTCCAGAGCTCCCCTTGAGGTGGGCTGAGACCTTTGGAGAAACTACATTGAATATGCCCAATCCTGCTTTCTCCATAAGCTTTTCCCAAGGACACACTTCCAAACACGCCCTGTACACACCAATCTCCATCTCAGAGCCAGTTCCTGGGGACCCCGCCAGGGATAAGTGTGCATTTCAGCAATGGGATCCTCAAGGCTATCGGCCTCCTGCACTGTGTCCCATGCCTCAAGGACCCTATAACTCCGTGGCACTGCAGAACCCGAGCATTTGAACTGTCACGTCCCATTCTGATATCATCAAAAACTGCTTTACATGCCCTCTGATGGGAGGATAAATGTGGGAAGATAAAAGCGAAGCTTGTTGAGCAATGACTCACCCTAAGATGGATGCCCAGTGTCCTTGGACACGGTCTCCCATGGTCTCCCCCCCACTTCCTCCTCTCCCCTTTCTCCCTCTCTCTCCACGCCCTCTCTTCCTGCCCCCTCCCCACTTCCCAACTGCAATTAACATGTTTAATTTCCACTTTACTGCTCACAGCTTCTCTCCTTTCCTCTGGAGAGCCACCCTCCTCTGCTACTGGTCCATGTGATCCAGAAGCTGTGCATGCTTTCCTCCTCAGATCCAGAAATAAGCATCTAACCCAGGCCTGGCCCATAAACGTATTTCATATTCTCTGTCCAAAGCCATTGCTTTCAGTTTGACCATCTGATCCGAATGACTACAACGATCTAAATCCAGCATTTATTTTTCTCTGAACTGACAAGGGAAAGAGTCTCTTTCTTTCAGAATCCGAAGTACTAGGATCTAAGCCTTCAGTTTCTGGAGGCCATCTTTTCAGTGTCTGAGGTGTTTGCCTGAGACTAAAGCCAACCCAGAGGAAAGAGGAGACAAAGGTGGAAAGAGGTTAAACGATGGTATCATCATATGAACCCCTGGATCCAGCTATACCTGACGCTCCCCCCACCCTGGATTTTTCAGTTTATGAGTCAATCAATTGCCTTCTAGGCTTAAGACAGCATGGGTCGGGTGTCTGTCCCTTGCACCTTAAAGTCCTAGAGTTCACACCAATAAATCAATCACAGCAAATCTCACAGCAAAGCCCTACATGGCACACTTTTATTCTTAGGCGTTGCAGGTCAGGCTTCCCAGGAAGCTGATTCTGAGGTGGATTTACATGCAGAGAAGTTATTGAGGAGTGTTACTGGGACAAACACCTGTAGGGGAAGGAAGGAAGGAAGCAGCAAGGAAGCAGGATAGGACAGAGGGAAAAATCGAACTGTGATGCTGTCACAGGGAGCCTATCCCCGGGGAGGTATGGAGCTTGGGTGGCCCTTCAGGGGCGGAGGTTTTACACAGCTATGTCCTCCAGTCACTGGACAGGGGCTGCCTCCTGGAAAGGAGCCAGACACCCTGGATGCTTCCCAGGGCAAATCCAGAAGAGGGGCTACGTTGTTATGTACCGGCTGCTCCTATCACTCCCCACCCCAGTAGCCAGGGCGGGGGAAGAGCCTCAGGGCTAGAGCAGAAGATCTGCGGGGCGGGGGGGCAGTGCACCAAGACCCCCACCACTGGTGCAGCGAGTCCTTGAGGGCAGAGTGAATGGGAGACGTCCGAGAGACTATGGTGTGACGTGGTCAGTCCTTCCATCCCTAATACCCAGGGCTGCATGACTGCTGCTTCAACGTGATACAGCCTGACTTCCAGGGGTGTGCAGAGCGCCCTCCAGAGCCGTGCACCTTAGCTGCCCTGCTGGTTCCTATGCAGAAATGACTTATCTTTTCATTTGAAGCTATTTGCTGGGAATCCAGTGTGTCAGGTGGAGGAGGTAGAGCAGGGAATGAAGGGGACAAGCTCAGTGCCGCCACGTGGAATTAGATGAGCCCATGCGTTTATTAGCTGATGGTGAATGTCCACTTTTTTTTTTTTTGAACAACAACCAGGGCCAATTTTATTTTTATTTATTTATTTTTGCTGTGTTGGGTCTTCATTTCTGTGCGAGGGCTTTCCCTAGTTGCGGCGAGCGGGGGCCCCTCTTCATCGCAGTGCGCGGGCCTCTCACTGCCGTGGCCTCTCTTGTTACAGAGCACAGGCTCCAAACCCGCAGGCTCAGTAGTTGTGGCCCACGGGCCCAGTTGCTCCACAGCATGTGGGATCTTCCAGGACCAGGGCTCGAACCCGTGTCCCCTGCATCGGCAGGCGGATTCTCAACCACTGCGCCACCAGGGAAGCCCTGAACGTCCACTTTTGACATGAACGTTTCTCAGACCTCTGTCCTTAAAGAGCCCAGTCCTCCCCTGCCTTCGGAGCAGTAAATATATCCACTGTTCCACGTGCTGTGGCCAAGGCAGGTGCATGAAACTCATTAAAGGGAGGGAATTAAAAGCTGCAGTCAACAATGTCTTTCAGGCTTTGGGTTTTCTCCTTCTGTTACTTTAAGAAGGAAAAATGCTGTAAGGGGTGAGTTCTTTGTCAGAAACAGCAACTACGCCTGCCCACGTTTAATCAACTTGTCTGGCCATGAGACCAGGCTGGCATTAACTGTCTTCGGGAATGAAATGCCTCTGATTTTGAGCATACAAGTAGCATGGGGCCAAGTCCCCAAGTGGACACAGCATTATTTAACTACCATTTTGACTCTAAAATAGGCTAATGTGCGGTGACAGAAACCTACAGCTCTGGGATTCCAGGTGCTGAGTTTGTCCTTCACAGACAGAAACTGACAATTTCTCTGTTTCTCTTCGCATCTCCCCTGACTGCAGGGAAGTGACTTTTCTGCACAGAAGCCAGTGAACACATGCACAGTTTGCTTTTCCAACTATTCAAAGTTGCACTTCCTCCAATTTTATCTTTTCTTTAAAGAGTTATTTTTAGCTCAGTAAATAGTCTGGCTCAGGGATTTTCTACTTCAGTCATTCTGGAATCTGACGTTCGTTCCATATGCATGCAAATGGCACTCTTATGCAAACTTAATATTTTTATTAAATTGACTTGCTTTCTTGACTTAAATACATGCATTTGGAAGGGAAGTTTTATTGCACAACTGTTAAGTGAAAATGGTGTCATTTGCCATAAACAGAAAGCAGTCGTAAACATAGGCAAGGAGCAAATAAACAACATGATTAATTCTAAGTGTATACTGTTGCCTGCCGAAGGCTCTGCCTCTGACTTGTATTTCACTGTGAAAAATGAGGGAAGCGAATACTGGGGTTTAAAGACATCCTGGAATGAATGGGTAAAGAAGATGTGGTACATACATATACAATGGAATATTACTCAGTCATAAAAATGAATGAAATAATGCCATTTGCAGCAACATGGATGGACCTAGAGATGATCATACTAAGTGAAAAAAGTCAGACTGAGAAAGACAAATATCATATGATGTCACTTATATGTGGAATCTAAAAAACGATACAAATGAACTTATTTACGAAAAACAAAAATAGACTCACAGGCATAGAAGATACACTTATGGTTACCAAAGGGTAAGGAGGGGAAAGGGATAAATTAGGAGTTTGGGATTAACAAATACATACTACTATATATAAAATAGATAAAGAACTAGGACCTACTGTATAGCACAGGGAACTATATTCAATATCTTGTATTAGCCTGTAATGAAAAAGAATCTTAAAAGGATATATATATATATGTATATATGTGTGTGTATACGTGTGTGTGTGTGTGTGTGTAGAACTGAATCACTGTTCTACACCTGAAACTACCACAACATTGTAAATCAACTACACTTCAATTAAAAAAAAAAAAAAAAAAAGGACATCCTAGTATCAAATAGAGCCTTTCTCTGTAAAGGAATCCACATGGTTGGAAAAGAAAGGAAATGAGGTTCACGTTCTTACCCTGTGAATCATCGTTATCTACTGCTGGGTCCACGTACCTGCACTGAAGCAGCTTCAGCTTTCCAAGATATACAATAACGTAAATATTATACACGGTCATTCATTTGGTGATGTGGAAACAGCAACAGGATCAGGAGACCTTAGTTCCTTGTCTCTGCCACTAAACTAGCTGTGTGAAGCTACCTAACCACTTTGCCCATCTGGGAACCACTCATCTGAGTTGTAATAATCTGTAAGTCTGGCTGCCAGCAAACCATGAGCTCTGGGAAGTTGAAAATTACATCTTATGCGTTGCTATCTTCAGGACAGGCACAGAAAGAGATAAGGTCTGTAGAACTTTCAGCATGATGCTCGGTGTGTTGTAGGTCCTCAGTGAATTTATGTGTTGAATGTCTGTGCACCAGGCACTTTACATATTAATCTCTTTTTTCTTGACAATTATACAACAGAGTGTTCATTCCGTGTGTTTTACAGTTAAGGAAACTGAGGCTTACTTTGGTTAAATAACTTCTTCAAAGGATGTAACAATATATGGAGAAGTGTGTATATATATATATATATGTATATATACATATATATATATATTTAAAACTTTCTTATTCTGAAACACTTCAAGCCCACAGGGAAAACAGAGGCAAAGACATAATGAAAGCTTGCAAATCCTGCACCTGGATGTAAACGGCTGTCTGTGCTTTGCCATATTTGCTTCATCTCATCCTGAAAGGCAGAAGTACTTCAACGTAATATAGTAGTCTGTTATTAATTCCTACACTATACTTTCTGCTATAGACTGAATGTTTGTCACCTCCCCCCACCCCAAAATTCATATGTTGAAAGGCGATGGCCAATGTGATGGTGTCAGGAGGTGGGGGCTTCAGAAGGTGATGAGGTCATGAGGGTGGAGCCCCCATCAAGGGGATTAGTGCCCTTATAAAAGATGACGGAGAGCTCCCTCTCCCCTCCTGCTATGTGAGGACCCAGCAAGAAGTTGGCCGTCTGCAACCCTGAAGAGGGCTGTCACCAGAATTCACCCTCACTGCTCCCTGATCTTGGACTTCCAGCCTCTACAACTGTGAGAACTAAATTTCTGTCCTTTACAAGCCACCCAGTCTGTGGTATTTTGCTATATAGCAGCCCAAACAGACTAAGTTCCTATTTGACACAATGCCACTAACATATCACAAATGAAATATTTTCAAATGACCAAAAGTAATAAGACATGTTATGTACTCCAAATCTTCTAAAAGAAAGACAAGGTACCCAGGTATTCCACCTAGCCATTAGTCCCCAGTAAAGTGTGATGAAGATTTTGCAGCTCTCTCTTACCCCCATCTGACTTGCCTGCTTTGTATCTTCTGATAAGTGAGATTTCACTGTTCACAGTGGGAATACAGTTTGATTGAGGGGATGGGGAGGGTGCTGGAAAGAGCATGACTATTGGTGTTGGGAGGTCCAAGGTTCAAATCCCAGGTCAGTCACTTCATCAGTCTTGGGCATTCATCAATTAAATAGTGACAATTAGAAAAATATCAACTTCATAAAAATGCTTTGCAAATAAGTTAGTTGAGGACAATGTTTAACCCTGCCTAGTGTTCAATTAAGGAGCAGGGAACTGACCAGGTCAAGTTCTAGTAACCTTGCAGTGGGTGGTTAAGACTGCACTATAAGTTTCCACCACACCTACTGGGGCTTCTGAGGCTTAGGAGAAGGCTCTGAGGTGTAACACATCTTTATGTCTTCAGACTTTGCTGGGGAAGCAACCATTATATGACCCTACTCTCCTAATCCACACCCTAAGTGTGGAGCATTCCTGGGACGGAGGCCAGGTGATGAGCATTGTTTGGTCCAGATTCTTCTTCCATATTGGGAGAAACCTTCCCCACAGAATGAACTTCATAGTATTGGCCAAGGATGTGGTCATATCACGTGGGGTCATACTGGCCCCACCAGTATATCTGCCCTCCATGGGGTGCAATCGAGTCTTCACCTTCAGCACGAGAGGGGTACCTGCAGCCCATTGCCTGGTGTGGGCTTTTGGGAGGCACCTGTCCCTTCTTCCTGTGAAGAAAGCATGCCAACCTGTCCCTTGTGTGTTGAGCCCTCCTTGGCATCTCCAAGCCTGGAGAAGAATGCAATGGCCCTAGGTCTGTGGGCACCTGCTTCCCGTGCTTGGCAACATCAGGATCTTCATCCTTCACCCCATGGAAGGCCTCCCTTGGGGTTGGTAGGTGGCTCTTCCTGACTCCCCCGGCCATGCTAGACACCAGCACAAGTCCTGTAGAATCTCAGCATATATGTGGTTACTTATAGAAATGCAGCTTCAGACGACATTGACAATCAGGTTGGCTGGCCATCCGACTGGTCAGCACCTTGCAGAGGGATGCGATGGACGACACGAATATGCTGTCTTCTAGAACCTCACAGTGTGAAAAAACATCTCAGCACGTGAAGTATGAGTCCAGGGTTTGAAAATGTACATTTTCCTGCAGTGTGGTCCTCGGTATCAGCCAGTCAGCGACCTCCTTGGGTACTCCAACAAGACAAAGCGAACCTCCTAAGACAGAAACCATGGTCTACTCCGTGCTGGGGGATAAACGGATATGTTTGATTAGTTTAAAGTGAGTGTATTGGTCTTGTGATGAGGGATTTTCAAAAACGATTTTGCCTCTAAGTGATTTTCAATGATGCTTTGATTTCAGTCTGATCCTTACGTAAGTTAAGATTCCAGGTATGATTTTTAAGTAGAAGTGAAATGCACTCCTATTAGAAAAGAAAAAAAGCGAACTCTGCTATGTTTTGAAAAATTATTAATGATAATGTGCTGACAGTAGCATCAGCAGTGAAGCCTGCAAATTCCTCTGCTTCTCTGCAACAAGCAGGTATTAGTGCTTATTAAAGAAATCACGCGGCATCCAGACATGCATTTCGTCCCTGGAAAGTTTCCATAACTTCTTATCAACGTTTCCTGGGCTCACCAGCAAGTGTGTCTGACCTTTGCTTCCTGATGCAGTGACGTTTAAATCATGGCCCACAGATGCTCTGTCCTCTGTGAATGCTCACTTCTTGAATTTCCCACAAGGTGACTGAAGCTCCTCCGTGTTCTCAAGGAAGATAAAATACACAGATGCTGGCAAGGAGGTCTTCATAAATATACATCACCAAAATCTGCTGGAATGTATCCAGCTGGCAACACGGAACCATGATAAACAGGCATTGATCATGTAGAAGCATCGTTAAAACTCAGATCTGCATGACTTTATGCATCTTGTTTCCCTGTGTAAACTTTTTGCTGCATATCTGGTGCCTGCAGACTGAACACTAGTTATAGCTCCTACGGAACTCACACAGAAGTCTGAGTGGCAATCGCAGGGTAATACCTCATGTAAATTAATGAAACATTCAGAAAGAAGGGAACCAGCATATGTCTAACCAAGCAAAATTATTATGCAAAAATCTGTAAAAAGCCAAAGAAAGAACTTTTAGAATGAAGCAGAGGTAGAGTGAAGTCATTAAACGTGTCAAAAATCAGACACCTGACTATAGAGGTTTGTCATTGTCTCAATGCGACCTGCCTAGATCGAGGTTTTTCTTGTGTAACAGGAAAGTCAGATAAAGGATGGCCAGGATTGAGTAGCAGCTTATTACTAAAGGCAATAGGAACCCAGGCTGGAGGGGAAACTGAAGATGTATGTCACTGAAGTATATTCTCCTAGAAGCTCCACCTGGAAAATTCCACCTGTGCTTATTACAGGAACCGTGTCACATGCCTTCTTAGTGGTAAAGGAGTCTGGGAGGCTGGTTTCACCTAGAACACTGCTCTCTCCCACTGTTAGTGGGGAGGGAGTGCAGAATTGATATGAGGCAGGCAAACAGCCATCTGCCACGGTGACATAGAGGCTAGAACCAATAGTTCATCTTGAATCTGGGTTCCTTGAGGTCAGTTTAAAGAGATGAAATGCTATCTCCCGGCCCTGGAGCATGCTCCCCGTTCCTCGTTTCCTCGGAGACACCACATGGGAATCATGATGGATGATACCTCCCCACCATTCCATTTGGCCCACTGTGCAGAGCAGCTAGGAGAATTGTTGGATTTTGCCTGAAAAGAGGGCAGTGCAGTATAGTGCCTGCTTGGGGGCGGCGGGAGGGGGGGGTAGTGTGCGGCTGACAGATGGAGAACCAAAGTCCTCAAACTTGTTCTCTTGTCTATCAGTAAAACTCAGAAGCCACCTCCAAAGGGAAGGATGCAGTTGTCATCATCCACATTCATCCACATTCACAAAGGCATGCTGGTTGCATTCCTTCCTCTTGCTTTTCCTGGATGTTGACTTAACTCTTGTCGGGGTTATTATCTCCATCACAACCCAAGTCTGCGATTGCGTTTCCCAGCCAACATCCGGGAAAATGAAAGGGTGTTCAAATCGGTGGTGAAGTTATCTTAACAGAAACATCCTGGGAATTCATAAGTTGACCATTTTTTCTTTCTAAACCTTTGTTGATCCATGGTTTGAGTATTTTTTAAAAGGAAGGAAGGAAGGAAGGAAGGAAGGAAGGAGGGAGGGAGGGAGGGAGGGAAAGAAACCTGTTTTTTGCCTCTTTTGTTTTTAGAATCACTCATACCCCTCCATCCCCCATGCTGTGCAACAGTTTAACCAGAATACAGTGTAAAGATTCTTTTGCAACATTTTAGGATTATCTTTGTATTCTAGCTCTTAGCACAAACCCAGGCATATTGCAAATTATCTAAAAAATCTTTGCAGACGAAGTGAGCATCCACATCTGTTTGTTTCTGACTCTCGGCTTCTGCGTGCGGCAGTCCTTTGCCTAGAATTCCCTCCCACAATGTCCCATCTTTTCTAAACCCCAGTTGTGTTCAAAGAAGGGGTTAAAGCTGTTTCCTCCAACTGGACAGGACCCTTTCTAATAACAACACATGTTCATCTCAGTTGGTTGCAAATAATAGAAACCTCAAACTGACTGAAGCCAACAGTAATAATGTAAAAAAAGATTTATTTCACATGCAACGAAACAGTCTAGCAGTGTGGCTGGACCCAGGGCTTCAAACCAGGTGCAGGCTTAGCTGCTTCCTCTAGTTGTTTTGTTTTTTGTTTCCAGCTCTTTTCTAGCTTCATCGGGGTGTAACTGACAAATAAAAGTGTCCTATTTCAGGTGTACGATGTGGTGATTCCTCTTGACTGGGCGATCTTCCCTATGACTTCACTCCGTCCCCTGGACAGGCCCCGAGAGCTCCAGGCTTCCCATGCTCAGTGCCATTAAACCCAGGGGACTGGAACCGTCTCTCCTTTGATGTCTACCCAACAGTCCTAGAATTGAGTCCCAGCACGTCTTATTGACTTGGCTAGGATTCTATACCCACTCTGGAGCTAATCACTGCCACTACCGTGTGTGTACGTCTGTGTATCTGTGTGTGTGTGTGTGTGCATGTGTGTCTGTGTGTGTCTGTGTATAAGTGTGTGTATCTGTGTATCTCTGTGTGTGTATCTGGGTGTATCTTTGCGTGTATCTGGGTGTAACTGTGTGGGTCCGTGTATATGTGTGTATCTGTGTGTGTGTCTGTGTGGATACCTCCGTGTGTGTATCTGGGTGTATCAGTGTGTGTCTGTGTATATGTGTGTATCCCTGTGTGTCTGTATCTGTGTGTGTCTGTGTATACGTGTGTGTATCTGTGTGTGTGTGTGACGCTCTCTTTGCTCTCCTCTTGTTCTCACATCCCCGCTGGAGCCAGTGTCCTGTCATTTACTCAACCACATGACAGGACAGTACAGGAGAGGTGGCTGGAGTTCTATTTCTCAAACAGATAGTAAGCAGCAACTATAATGTTAACTCTCTATCGCCACTCATGCTACACCTCGTATTATAAACCTCTGTAGCCTTTGATTACCCCTCAGGCCAGAACTCCCTGAGGTTACATTCTGTGTCTCTGGGCTTTGTTTCCTGCTAGTGGTAAACAGAGTGCATGACTATCACGCGTTTCACTGAATGACAGTTTTGAGCATCGCTATTGCCACTGCACAAGGATATCTAACTCTTCTAGAACTACTGCATGGGAGACATTAAATTCCTATCAATATTGCAAATACGCTATGGAATTTTGGAAATGATTAGACTTCAGATGCACGGCTTTGGGTGTAAGGCCCTCTCCCCTCAGCAGTGACGGAGCGGTGGGTGTGACGCAAGTGACGGACTCAGGAAGCAAAGCCAACAGGGGCAGAAACATCTGGGAAGCAACCAAGGCACGTTCCTGTGAAAGATTTTCCTTGTGAGAAGAACACACAAGGGGCTACCACTGACTTTAAGAGTTTCTCCCATTTTGCTTTCAGCTGGGGGATGAAGGAGTTCTGAGATGGTTGATTTAAGGCACTCTAGACACAATGATACTTCACTAGCGAGTGAAAAATGTCTTTACCAACATGATAAACCAAATGATCCTTCAGCCGGTGTATGAGACAAGCTTACGAAGCCCTGCATTTGCCTTTCAAAATGGCAAGAACTTTCTCCCTAGAAATCACCTCTTCAGTCGTTGCATTAGCCAAGGATGATATGGTCTAAGAGAGAGCCGATTCTCCTGCAAGAGGATGTACTTCCTGTCTCCCCCTGCCTCTCCTCTTCAGTTTGCCAACGCTCCCTTCTGAGCCATTGTCTGTGACTATCATTGCAATCCAAGAGCTCCATGACTGCAAACACTGGGCGTGGCCTCCCATCTTTAATGATGACAACCAAAGTTAAGTGCAAGAAATCCAGCTAACTCACAGCCAACCTTTAGAGAGTTTGAGAAGAGTCCAAAAGGCAACCAGCACTCATAATCCAGCTTGAATGCCTGGAACCACGGGCAACATGTCTAAAGCAAACAGACGTAAGTATGGGAGCCCCAAAGCTCGCAGGGTTCATCAATGAATACAGTCCAGTGTCTGGACTCTGGCTGCTGATTCCAAGAGGGAAGCTGAGTTTATCCAATAAACATGTATTTGGGTTCTATTACGTTCTAGAATTATAAAAGTGTAAGGTAGTCAAAGACAAGTACATAAAGCCACGGGGATACGACACACAGAGTGCTAAGTGATTCTAGAGAGGAGTTAAGAATGAGCAAAGCTTGGGGGCTGGGGTGTTGACATCCTGGGTTCAAACCCGACAGCAGCACTTAAACGCTGTGCATCTTTGGGCAGAGTACTTAACCTTTCTGAGTCTCCATTTCCCCAACTTTAATTGAGAATCATCATACACTTGTCTCACCAAGCTTTTCTTATTTTAGTACTACAGGAGGTAATATGAATGACTTAGTTACTATGTTAAAGATTACAGATTTGAGGTGGAAGCTGACTTCAGCAAAGCGATTACAACACATTGTGATGACAGACACACAGAGTAGAAAGGACAGAAAAGGAAGACGAGTATCTTAGAAGGAGGAGACTGGGAAAGGCTTCCAAAGAAAGCATCACTTCCCTGGGTGCTGAATTATTACTAAGAATTCTCCATGGCAGAGGGGGTCGGGGGAGGAAGGAGGGAACTGCGGGCGGAAATCACAGCAGGTGCAAAGCCATCCTGTGTTCTGGAAGGGGTCTGATACATGACCCATTAAAGCTCTTCAGCTTAAAGAGCAGGAAGCAGTGGCCTCAGGAGAAGCTGCTGGTGAGATGGGTTTAGACCAGCTTGTAAGGACCTTGCCTGATGCGAAAAGGAGGCTGAACCTGTCCTCTGGGGAGCCAGAGGTTTTTAGTTCAGGGTGACACAATGGCTGTGTTTTTCCCGAAGGACAACCCTACTTTTCGTGTGTAGAAAGGACCCACAGGGAGGGACAGGGCAGGCAGGGAAATGATTTCAGGGCCCATTGCAATCACCCAGGCAAGACACAACGGTGGGAGGTGAAGGGTTCAAGAGATGCTTAGTAGATGGCACACCCGGAACGACGTGGTTGACTGGACGTGCAGGAGAAAGGATACTGCAGACGTTAAGACTCGAAAAGCACCTGCTTCAGATCTTCATTTTGCTGCCTAACCACTCTGTCTGGATATATTATTATACCTGCGGATACGGTTTCCTCATTTCTAAAGTGGAGATAATTTTAGTGGCTCTTTTTTAGGGCCCTCATGAGGATTAAATAAAAGAACATATAAAAAGTTGTTAGCATAGAGCCAGATACATGGAAAGCGTCCAGTAAATGATAGCGGCTGTTACCGCTGATTTTATTACTGTTGTCATTATGATGACTGTGGCGGCGCTGGGGAGGGGGGAGAGGAAACACACCGAGTTCTGTGTGCTCCGCACTCCTGGCGAGCCTGTCTCAGGGGTCCCCTGGCTTAGAAGACAACCCCAGTATCTTCCCTTCTTTCCAATCACTGACTCCCTAGAGTGTCTTCAGATTCTTTCTGGAACAAATGGAGCTGGCCTTCCAGATGGCTCTCCTGCTGCAGATATAACGCAAACAGTCCCTGTGCACGAAATCAAGAGTTCGTGTTTGTCCCTAAAAAATGAAGTGGCAGGGCTACCAACCATTTTCTTTTGAGCTGTAGATAACGCAGGCCTCTTCATCTGCTCCTTTTATCAATAAATGATCTTTGGAGCTGGGTTTTCTCTATTAATATCACCCCTCCCACCAACCCATCTGCCACTCCAGGTCCATGCCCCTTCCTTCTGCTCTGCTGTGGGACCCCCTATAGGCTGCATCTCCGAGATCCCTTACTTCCTGGCTTCTGGTTGGTTTTGGACAAAGGGCAGAAGAAGACAGTGGAAGGGGTGTTTATACCCCAGTTCTACCCTGATTTGCTGCCCCATTTCTGACAGGAGCTATGTCTCTCTGTGGTGGGAGCTCCTACCCCCGGGGCCTTCCTCCAGGGGTCCAGCTCGACCTGCACTCTGATGATATCATTTTCTCCCTCTGTCCTCCAGACCCGGGGAAGTAAGAGCTTCCTGCTGCTGTTGGTCACTTATTGGGTCTTTCTTGCTGCCCACACCTCTGAATACTCTCTGCATAATTGTTCCTCTGCATACTCACTGTGTGTCTCCTGTTTCTTGGCAAGACCTCGGCTGTAACAACAATAAATGGGGCAAAAACTCAGCCAGGCTGGCTCGTCTTTTGGTATAAGGCCTCCCTCTCCACTGCAAGGGATATTAAAAAAATTAAAAGTAAAACAACAATATAATAGTGTGGCTATTTCACAAGCTGGTATTTGCCTTATATCTGAGAAGGAAAGGAAGAGGATTGTGTTTTCCTTTGTTCTCTCTTTTTTATTTTCAGATGGGGTTTGAGTCCACTGATAATGGTATCACAAGACACAAGCTAAATTCGTTCCAATTTTCTGCCTTTTCTGCTAAAAGATCTCCTGAAGAGGTTTAATCAGATGCACCTGGTAAGGATAAGGGCACAGCGAGCTGTGGGCATCACACAGAGAAAGAAATGGATTTGGAAGAACTCCTGATGAAACTCGGTCCTAAGGGGATTTGAACATACAGCCTCCCGAGCCGGAAGGAAGAGGCGACAGGCTGAACGATGGCGTTCCAAAGGAACACCGTGCAGGTGCTAAATTATCCCCCAGAGAGGCCCACCGTGGTTATGAAATTCATCAGATACGACTTACAGGAAGACTGGAATTGAACACACACATATAAGTTGGCTCTCCACTTCTGACAGTTTCACCCAGTGAAGTGGAGAGAGATGACATCCAGCTCACAGCTGGTAGGTAAGACCCACCGAGTCATGGACCTGGGAGCTGGAAGGCAGCTCAGAAACTGTGGACGCCACTGTCTCCCCTTAGACAGAAAAAGGAAAGATATTTTTCTGAATTATCAAGAAAGAGCCCAAGGCTAGCGTTTGCTGTCTGAGGCTTGGAACGACGCAAGTTTCCTGAATAAGAGCATCAGGGCTCGGGGCTCAGCGGGTTGTAATGATACCAGAAACACCTCCTTGTGTGTTCCCTGAACATCTCCGTAACTTTCCCGTCACCTTGGCTCCTGGTGGCACTCTGCTGGATGGATATCCTGGGCAGCTCAGAGAATCACCCAGAAATGAGGACAGGCTGCAGACCGGCAGTTCTATTGGTGTCCATAAAAGGATCCCTTCTGCAGTCAAAATCAAGAAAGTAGCCATTTTGTTCAATGACCAGGATCAGAACACTCTTTCCTCATTTGCAATGCTTTGTTTTTGCACACTCTAAACGACGGGTCACGCTAACTCAGTCATCAATCCATCAAATGTTTATTGAGCCTCCATAACTGGCCAGGAGCTGTTCTTGGTGCTCAAGTTACGTGGTGGACAAGTTAGACAAGTTTCCATGATGGTGGGCCATGCAGACCATGGCAAATCCATTTGTCATGGAAGTATGTATTTTAGAAAATGTGAATTGCCTGGCTAGAAGTATTCTAGAACACTGGTTAAAAGCAAGACTGCATCCAGGCTGGTGTTATGAATTCTTGAGCGATATGAATATTTGGGACTTGCAAAAGAGAAACTGAACTTCCCAGCAATTCTCAGAGGATTTTTGAAATCACAGGTTATTCTTAAAATACTTCCAACACTCTTCACATCCTTTACTCATTATTATGGATAAATAAAGTGTGTCTAATAAGTACTACTTTTAGTTGCACTTACAAATAACAAGAGCCCATGGTGAATATTCCAACACTAGAAAACACCAGCGAACATTTTGGGGTAGACTATGAATAAATTTACATTAAGATTTCATACCAAGGTTAACAGCAATCACAGATTGGGGTTTGAAGTGACTGATTTAAGGACTTATTTTGCTTCGAAGGTGTGTTATATCTTGATATGTCATCCCAAGTGTTGACATAAAGTATGCTGTGTGTAAAAACATTCTGCCATTTCTTTTATTAGCAATAATGAAACTCACTGTTAGCAGAAGACAGGGCCTCCAGCAAACATCATAAGGGACACAGTTACAAGCAAGACCCATTGGATCACAAGGGCTTCAGTCCTACGTGCTGTGGCTTCACTGTCCCCAAACGTCCACCTTATCCCTCAGGGCCACTCCTAGTGTCCCCTCTCTTGTTTTTCCCTTGACTTTGGTGGATTCTCCTGGAGCAGACACCTCTGTGTGGTTTGTTGAGTTTTAATACTTGTGTGAGAACTGTCATACTTTTTCTAGATTCCCCCACTCAGTTTTCTCAGGATTCAAGATTTGGAAGAACGGATATGTTTCTCAAGACAGGCTGGGAAGAAATTCCTGCCTGGGAACGCTAGCTCATGCTGTCTGGGTCTGAGGAGCAGCTGCGACTTTGGACGTGTTTTCTAACCTTCTATGGGACTCCATTTCCTACTCTGAAAAGGGCATAAAAATTAGCACCCACGTCATGGAACTGCAGTGAGATTCAATTCTTGAATGTGTAGAAAGCAGTGAAAACAGCGTTCAGCATTTCATTAGCACTGAATAAATGTTAGCTGTTGTTAAAAAGGTTACAGAGGGGGATTGCTAAAGACCACCTACAGACGACGAGGGATGGATCGCTGAACGGACTCACTATGTGTTTGCATATGTGCGTGTGTGTGATCAGTGCCTATAGAATTCAGAGAGCTTGATCAGAAGGAGAGACAGCAGGAGAGCCACACACACACAAAGACCTATTAAGGTGATTATAAAGACCTTATTTCCCATCGAGGTGCTGATAAGAAGTACATGTTCAAATGCCTGTGGCTATAAAGGCAAACCCAGACTGCTGGAGACAGAGAAATGGAAGTGAAGTTGAGAAGCAGGTGTGTGAAGCATCTCACTGGATATCAAGCATGCATTAAATGAGCCAAGGTAACGCGGGCTTGTCGGATGTGAACGGAGGTGGTCCTCGAAGAGGTAATGGGGCTTTCTGGCTGCCAAGCTCATCACTGTGAGTTTAAGTTACGGCAGAGCTGGAAATTTTAAGGCAACTCTGCTGCGCAAGGCTGAAGGTGACGGGGATGTCCAGTCAAGGTAACTATGAAGAGTAGAGGCTTAGAGGAAACCAGCTGGATGGAGGAGGGAAAGACAAGAAAAAGCACAGAGGCTTGAAGTTCAGGGTATTTTTACTGGAAGGTTCCGTTCAGGAAGATGAAGCAAAAGCCAAGAGAAAGACAGAGAACCAGAAAGGGGACTCCGAGATCAAAGCCACGTGTCATCGGCTAACCTGAGCTTTTCAGGGGATGCAGCGAAAGAGATTTGAACAGAAGCCCTTAAAGTGCAGGAGTCAAGATGTGGATTGAGAAACCAGACGCAAAGGCTCTGTTAGTCCAGGGGCCTAGAGGTGAGAGGGGTGTTTCGTTTGTAGATAGACTCGTATGAAAAAAGTAAATACAAAACAAAACAAAAAAACCAAAACCCAAAGAGAAACCAGGAAAGTGAGACAAAGCCTTTATCCTTGTGTCTCATGAAAGGATCAATCGGAAATTCCATCTTCCTTCTGACTCATTCGTCTTTTTGAGGGTCTTCACATCAAACTGGAAAGGCTCGAGGGGGCTGAGCAGATGTGTAAGCTCTTCTGCAGAGACCAAGGAAAGAAGAGAAGAGAACCAAGTGATGGGTGGTTGGTACACACAGGTAGATACATACAGATGAACACGTTCTTCTCAAAGACGGGAGGTTCAGTTCAAGACTAGGCAAGGAGGCATCACAGGACAGACATTCCAGGAAACTCCAAGACCATATCTCAGTGGATTCTCCAAAATTCCAGAAGGTAGGCGTTGCTATCTCGTGTCACAGGTAAAACACTTCAGTAGGAAGAGTTAAGCGACTCTCACTCCAGGCTTCAGAGCCAATAGGTCGTGAGCGGGGATCTGAGTCAGATCTGAATGACATCAAAACCCAGGGCATTTCTCCTAAGAGGAGTCCCCAGGCAGAAGAGGTAGGAGAGAAGAGAAATTCACAAACCGAGGAGAAGTGAATCTTTGGTGTGAGATCACTGTAGGGGCCTCTTGTTCTGAAAGTTTAAAGAGAGGTATGAGGGGGAGATGCTGTTTCAAGGAGTGCTTACGAAGCTCATTCCATAACAGGAGAAAGAAACGGAGACAGAGACCAACAGAAGGCGGCGGAGATGGAAAAACAGAGAGAGGGGACCATGGGGGAAACCTAAAAGGAAGGAGGGTGGTTAATTTTCATCTTAAGATGGACAAGGAATTTGAAACATTGAAATGGTATCACAGACCAGAAAAAAAAAGTGTTACAATCTGAGTTGTAATTTTCGCATTTGTATGATGGAAATAAAATGATGCTTATAGGACAGGGTTTTATGGCCGCCTTTGCAAAGAAAATTATTACGAAATCTATGCGGTTAATAAATGCTATTCACATTACCACTCTCTCAGCCCTCGGACTATTGTGGAGGTTGAAGCATAACGCACCCAATTAATTTCACAATGGCACTAAATATCCCTCTTTGTTAGACAGAAATTGCCTCTGCACAAACAAGGCTCCAGCAATTACATTTTGGCTACCCTTGGGATACGGTAATGAAGAATTCTTTTGTCCAATTAACAATTTCAAATTGATTATAAACGGGACTTGGCGAATGGGAGGTCAAGGCAATAGGGAATTAACCCACTGAATTCCAAGCCTTCCATGGAATGAGACAGTAGTCCATACATACCCTGTCCATCTTGTGTCTTTCACTGTTTTTATGAGAAGGGAGGTCTTGGCAAATAGAGAGGCAGGCTCCATCGCCTTTGCTTCAGGAAACCTAATCCAGGAATTCTCAGAGCCCACAGCAAACCCCAAAGATCTTGAACTGACAAACACCTGAAATTCTTATTTTAAGAATTCTGACCTAAGGGACACACAAAGGGACACTGGGTCCAGCCAACATCACTTGTTCCTCAGATACAGTGGATCAGATTGCTCTGGACAAGAGCTCACAATGGAGACAGTCCTTCCTGGGATCAAATTTTGGTTTTCTCTCCTACTAGCCTTGAGTGAGCATATCCCCTTAACATCGAATGAACTTGGTCAAGATGAACAGCATCCCCTAGCCCCATTGCTCTCATTAAAAACAGGGATATTCATAGTTTCTGTATCGCTGGATTAACATCAACAGTGATTGATTGACACAATACAAGTAAATCGCTTGGCACAGAGAAAGCACTCCACAAATAACAAATCACTGCTATTTAAGAATATTTTTGTTGTTGTCATTTGCTACATGCCCAATCCAATTAAATGTCAAAGACTGTCATGTCTGGTCTCCCATTCAAAGTTGGTTTGGCAGGAAGGACTGGTGTAACACTGGTTGGTCGAGTAGACTTTTAGGTTTCATATAAAAATTTACTTATCTTAGCCTCAATTCATCACTCCTTCTCACAGTAATAGCTGTTATGAATCTTCTACTACCTATAATAGCACCTGACAATGACATTCACTCATTAACTCACTCATTCAACGAACATTTATTAAGTACACTCCGTGGGGAAAGCACTGTTCTGTAGGTACTTCAGAGATCATTTGGGAACACTGGACAGTCTTCCTGCCATGATGAATTATGTGTATTTGCCCCCAGATTCACTATGTGTGCTCTTATCTGTTCTCACACATTACTTCCTTAGCCTGGAATGCTTAGTCCCTGGTGGCCTGTGTAGGAAACTCCTACTCATTCTTCAACATGTAGCTTACATGTCACTACCTCCAGGAAGTCTTCTCAGATATATCCAGGGTTGCATGAACAAGGCAGATTCTCCAAAGTGTCTAGTGAGATACTTTGCACTGCTGTAATTATTTACATCTCCCCCTTTAGTCATTAGCCCTTAAGAGGTAAAAATCTGACAAACAGGGAATCCGACAGATACTATGTACTTAATAAAAATGTATGTTAAATGAATAATTGAGAATAAAAATTAAAATATGCATTCATGATTATAATCCAGCCAAGAAAATAAGTACTACTGCTTTTATAAGTACCTGAATGAAAAAGTCAGTAACACAACTCTGGCTTAGACCAAAAAATTAATAATAATTTATTGGATTATATTCCTGGGAAATTCAAGTGGTGAGCCTTGATCCAAACCTGGCTGAATTTAGAGTTTAAACTCTGTCTTCAGGACGTGCTTTTAGCCGTGCTTTTCTCTATCTCAATTTTATTCCCAAGCAGATTCTCAAAGATGGTGATTGAGCCCTTCCAAGATCAGCTCCATACCACCCGTGCAAAGAGAGCTATTTTCCTAATAGCTCCAGCCAAAGTCCTGGGATGGAATCTTATTGGCTACGCTTGAGTCACATGATCACCCCCAACCAATCACTGTGGCCCAGGGGAGTGGGCTGTTCTGATTGGCTGAGGCTGGATTACCTGCCCACACCTGTGAAAGGGAGCAGGTTCCCCTCACACACTCAGGATGCAACAAGGGTAAGAAGAGGCAGGGATGCTGGGCAGCCAGAAGAGCAGACCTTCATCTTTCAAACCTTAAAAAGAAAATGAGATGCATCATAGGAATTCGGAAATGATGACAGGGCGGGCATGGAGGGGGGTCAAGGCATTTGCACTTGGCCTTCAAACCGGGAAGAATTTAGACAGGTAGACGGGGCTCTTATGGGAAGAAGGCACAACGGGGTGATGCGTCCAGTTTTGCGTTGGAGCAATTATAATGGGCTAAACATTTGGAAATGCAGTTTAGAACCAGCTCCCCAAAGGCCTTGAGTGCTGGGCTGCAGGCACTGAGTTTTATTTGGAAGCCAGTGGAAGACCACTGGAGCTTTTCACTTGGAAGGAAGAAAGCTGGACCCTATTTGTGCTTTCGAAAAATGAATCAGGCAGCTGCGCGCGCTATGCCCTGGGCGGGCGTGGAGAGAGCGTTTCAGTCATCCAGGTGACAGGTAACGAAGGGCTGGCGTTCTAAGAAGAGCACACGGGACAAGGGGGTTGTAGAGCAGCTGGGTAGGGAAAGGTCGCTCCTGAAGTATTTTTTCCACCCAGGCCAACTCCGTACTTCAGCCATTCGGCGTCTGGGGATGGCATTTATGAGAAAAGCCAAGACGTTTCCAAGCGCTAGCATTACGAGGCATTACGCACAGCTGCATTTTTTTTTCTGGCTTCTGCCTCCCAGGGGTTGCTTTTGCTTTCTCTTGCAGAGAGAAGAGGGCGGTGAGCTAGGAAGGTGAATTCCGTCACTCTCTGGGGCGCTGGGACCCTGAGCAAGGCCACTGGTGGCTGATTCCTCCCAATGGTGATGACCAGAGACAGAGAAGGCAGAAAAGCACATTCCTGGCTCCCTTCCTGGACGCACATCAGCATTTATTATTGCAAAAGACACGTGGATGATGCCAATGCAAATGTCACCCAGGCATCATTCCTGCATCCCCCGGAAGGTGTGTGTGTGGGGGGGACAATGAAACAAACAGAGTTCGTCCCCACCCCCGGCCTCAGAGAAGCTCCGAGCATCTACCCAGCCTCTGGAGACCTTCCGTCCACAGCCTCTGGTTTTCGTTTTTTTACCTTTTTGCCTTTCCAAAATGCAAATCATAAGGCCTTCATCAAAAATGCAACTAGATCCATAAATGTTTACCCAGTTGTATCTTGGTGATTACACTTCTTTCAAATCCTCCTTAGCGGCCTCTGCGTGTCTCTCTTCACACTTCATGAAACCATATTTTCCATAACATACTTTGCAAACTGCTCTCTCCCCCGACAGCCGTATATTTCTAATAACGCCAAGCCGAGGGTGCGTGCTGCACGCTGCATTTTATCTTGCTTTATCTTTATGATTAGATAAACCAGTTTTAAAGTCACACCTTTAAAGTCTGGCTTCTTCTAGATGGAAACAGATGTTTTGCTTTCTTGAAGGTGCCTTAATGAGGCGTTCTCTGAAAGAGGCCCAAGTGGTAAGACAGGCTACTTAAATTCTCCTCTCTTACGCTGTGCTCCAAACCTGCATGTCACCTAACAGGGCGGTCCCCAACCTTTCTGGCACCGGGGACCGGTTTCATGGAAGACAGTTTTCCCATGGAAGCGGGTGGAGGGGGGGATGCTTCAGGTGGTACTGCGAGCGAGGGGGCGCGATGGGAGCGGCAGGTGAAGCTTAGCTCGCTTGCCTGCCACTCATCTCCTCCTGGGCAGACTGGTACTGGTCTGCGGCCCCGGGGTTGGGGACCCCTGACCTAACACATTAAAACAGCAAGAAAACAAAACCTTTCCTCCCTGACTTAATGAAAATAATTGGCCCACAAACAAGGGACCTTAAGGTCAAAAAGAAAGAGTTTGGTTACATGCTGTAAAGATACAAGAGATTGTATCTTTAAAAAAAAAAAATTTTTTTTTTTCCGGTACGCGGGCCTCTCACTGTTGTGGCCTCTCCTGTTGCGGAGCACAGGCTCCAGGCGCGCAGGCTCAGTGGCCATGGCTCACGGGCCCAGCCGCTCTGCGGCATGTGTGATCTTCCCGGACCGGGGCACGAACCGGCGTCCCCTGCATCGGCAGGCGGACTCTCAACCACTGCGCCACCAGGGAAGCCCTAAAAAAAATTTTTTTAAATAAGGTTTTTAAAAATTATTTTCTTATTTCAAAGTAACATACGGTAACTGTAGAAAATTAGGAAAATGCAAATAAGTAAAAAGGAACAAGAATCAGCCACAAATATACCGCTTGTATATAAGTTTTTTAATATAAAACAATTTGGGTATTTTCTTTTTTTACTTTAAACTGTGTGCCTTTGTAATCTATCTACCTACCTGTCTATCTATCATCTATCTCTTTTCAATGAGGTCAGACTATACATACTTTGGGCGGTTTCCTTTTTTTCCTTCAACAATATGTCATAGATAGCTTCAAAAGAATTACTTTCGGGCTTCCCCGGTGGCGCAGTGGTTGAGAGTCCGCCTGCCGATGCAGGGGACACGGGTTCGTGCCCCGGTCCGGGAAGATCCCACATGCCGCGGAGCGGCTGGGCCCATGAGCCACGGCCGCTGAGCCTGCGCTCCGCAACGGGAGAGGCCACAACAGTGAGAGGCCCGCGTACCGCAAAAAAAAAAAAAAAGAATTACTTTCAAGTAGTTCTTTGCTTTTCCCCCATTCCCTTTCATAGAAAGACCTGATAGCTCTTTAATACTGTACATTCATTTATTTTGAATTATTTGATATGGTTTTTTAAAAAGTGTCTTGTGAACAGCCTCATAGTAAGTTCAATTGGTTTATGGAGAATTTTAACTGAGAAAGTGTCAAGACAGGCAACGAAAGCAGAAGCAAAATGACCAGGACTAGAGAAGTGTTAACTAGAAACATAATATTCTGATATTTAAATGAAAACAAACCACTCCAATTCTCAACCTGTCTCAGAGCTCTTGTGACTTATATTTCAATTCAACACCCATTATTCATAAACTGCTATTGTAATTGTATTCCTATGGGTGACGCGAGGGCCTGTAGTCCCACAGAATGATTGCCTTTTAGATATTTACTGCATGTTTCACCCATATGAGGCTGTATCTTATGCAGTCATTCAGAGAAAGCAAGATTGCTACTTTTTTGTCTCCGTTAGTACAACAGACATTTATTCATTGCCTCAAATCAAGAGGTTAAAAATGTCTGTCTTGATGAATGGGTACATATATACAATGGAATGCTACTCAGTCATAAAAAAGAATGAAATACTTTGCAGCAACATGGGTGGACCTAGAGCTTATCATACTAAGTGAAGTAAGTCAGACAAAGATCATATGATATCGCTTATATGTCAATTTAAAAGAAATGATATACAAATGAACTTATATACAAAACAGAAATAGACCCACAGACATAGAAAACAAACTTATGGTTACCAAAGGAGAAGAGGGGGGAGGGATAAATTAGGTGTTTGAGACTAGCAGATACACATTACTATATAAAAAAGATAAACAACAAGAACCTACTGTAGAGCACAGGGTACTATACTCAATATTTTGTAATAACCTATAAGGGAAAAGAATCTGAAAAATAATAGATATATACGTATATGTATAACTGAATCATCTTGCTGTACACCTGAAACTAACACAACACTGTAAATCAACTATACTTCAATTTTAAAAAGTCTGTCTTTTCTAGTTTCTATGCATGCAAGACATTTTTGCTTTCGGGTCTACAGATGCTTAAAATAATTCACGGGATGAAAAGTGATAGGAGTTCTCAAAGTGTGTCCCCAGCACCAACTGGGAGCTTGTTAGAAATGCAAACTGTATGCTAACACATATATATGGAATTTAAGAAAAAAGAATGTCATGAAGAACCCAGGGTAAGACAGGAATAAAGACACAGACCTACTAGAGAACGGACTTGGGGATATGGGAAGGGGGAAGGGTGAGCTGTGACAAAGCACGAGAGAGGCATGGACATATATACACTACCAAACGTAAGGTAGATAGCTAGTGGGAAGCAGCCGCATAGCACAGGGAGATCAGCTCGGTGCTTTGTGACCGCCTGGAGGGGTGGGATAGGGAGGGAGGGAGGGAGGGAGACGCAAGAGGGAAGAGATATGGGAACATATGTATATGTATAACTGATTCACTTTGTTATAAAGCAGAAGCTAGCACACCATTGTAAAGCAATTATACTCCAATAAAAAAAAAAAGAAATGCAAATTCTCCAGACCTGTTGAATCAGAAACTCTGCGAGCAGGCCCAACGATCTGTGTTTTTACAAGCCGTCCAGGTGATTCTGGTAAGTGTTAAAATTTGAGAACCACTCCTGTCGGGTAACTGAGAAATTAAAAACAGTCTAATAAGAGAACACAATGTTTATTGCATCCATCACTCAAGCAATCACTGATCACCTGTTCTGTTCAAGATACACGACGCTGACCATGCCACCGGGCACAGAGAGTGCTCATTATTGCTGCTGTAGTATAGCTCTTCCTTTCTTACAGGGCCAGACAGAATGACCCTTGTATGCTTCTGAAATTTACGCAACGCCTTCAGATTACAAAGGGCCAAACACTGCGGGTTTCCCGCTGGGGCAAATCTGTGTCAAGGGATTTTCCTCTCAGGAAGCTGAACGGACAAACTTCAGCTTCAGTCTTCACATCACTTCGATTCTGTCATCTGTTGTCTCTGTTGAAGATCAAAACCCCAGAAGCACCTCTAAAGTGGAATCACAGAAAATGTCTGGCAAGCTGAAGCTAAGAAACTTGAAACTGAAATTCCCCAGCCCCTGTTGGATGCAAAGATAACCTCTATGACTTAACTCCTCCCCGTCTCACTGGGGTCATATTCCCCTTCAAGCCTTTATAAGACATGCTGAGTGGAAAAGGTATTGACTGTGTAATTTTGAAGGGGGATGGAGTGTGGCTGCCGGGCCTGTGTATAGTATGTGAATCAACCTGGAATCTATAGATGGGAAGATATCGGGGTGATCAATCTTTATTCCCATGCAATGAAGCAAAGTAGCGTCTTCAGCTCTCCCCATAGACAGCTCATAAATGGGGGTAGTGATCAAGGGGTCCAAATTTGTAGTTTTGACTATAAAAGCCATTTGTTTTGTGGAACTGTCGTAAAAGATGAATGCATTAGGGTGACGAACTTCAAAAACAATTCCTCTGGGTAACTTTGCAAGGCTCTGGCGCAGGTTTCTTTATGAAGTTACCACGCAGTTTTCAAGTATTTTTATGGGTATGTGCGTGTGTATCATTTTAGGCGATTGAAGTGCCTACCAACACATCTGGAAGTGTAATTCATACTTTGCGGTCCTCTGAATGACACGAACTAACATCTATTAAGGACTCCCTATTTTGCGTCAGGTGTTTAATGGGGTTTTGCTTATGATTCCTGATTTAATTTATCCTCCTGATAATTCTGCGTGTGGGGTATTTACTTTGTGTCTTTATTTTTCGGGTGAGGAAATTACTGCTATAGCAGTGACGTAACATGCCCAAGGACGCATAGCTAGTAAGCCAAGAATGGACTCAAGGCTGTTTGTCTCTAAATCCTGTATTTCTTAAGGGGGTTACAAATATTGCGGAAATTGTACATGCCGGGTTCCAGGCCACATGACCACATGCAACGATGTGTACAAATCTAGAAACAGCTTCTTCCCTCAAAAACGGACATTTATGAAACGAGTTGCTCCTTCAAGGGGCTAAAACTAGCCCATACATTGTCTTAGCACCTTTTGCCCCTAGAAAAGCAGAGGAAGGCTGCCATTTGTGGTGAGAGTCTGCAGGTAACCAGGGCTACATGTAAGTTAGTAAATGATCAGAGAACTAGTCCGCAGGGTAAGAAGAAAAAAGCAAAATGTAATAGAGATGAGGAATCATGAGGACCCAGAGAGACAGAGAGAGATGAGAAAGTAGGTACCCGAGAATTCTGGGGACCTATGAAAGCTGACCATGT
This sequence comes from Delphinapterus leucas, assembly GCF_059928025.1. Classification (NCBI taxonomy): domain Eukaryota; kingdom Metazoa; phylum Chordata; class Mammalia; order Artiodactyla; family Monodontidae; genus Delphinapterus; species Delphinapterus leucas. Next base: position 2,885,367 of record NC_143142.1, on the reverse strand, counting down.
GTCTTCCACTAATTTGTAAGTATTTGGATTTTCAGCATGAATCCTTCATGACATAAGCAAGCATTTGTGAGTTTCTCCTTGTGATCAAATATCCACTTATCTAGGATATAAACTACAGTCTATGAGCTACCCGCGATATTCAATCTTTCTTCTTCACCATTGTTTCCACATGCCTAGCACAATACCGGGTACGTCACAGGTACTCCACCAAAAACTGACCAATGGGTGAATTAATTCCTTAAATACGTGTGGTTGGAAACCACGCTTCTGTACAAACAACACAAGCCAACTCTGAACCCCTGATCTGTGCCTTTTGGGTGGAACTCTGTTGACTTAAACAACAAGGCTTTCCAAAATGCAGACACTGGCAAAGTGGATCAGTGTGCGTCCCCTTTGTTTTCCTTTCAAAGATCTGTCTTCTCCCCTTCTAACAGTTCCGGTGCCTGTATTAATTCAGGTCAATGGATGACAGAGTTATTTCTCAAAGCTAATCCTTCAAAGGCATCTGCATTATAATAGAGGATTCTGGGATACAACAGTCTTCCAAACTGTAGAAACACTATTAATAACTACATGTGTGCAGAGATACATTCTCTTCTAAAATATTACCCATTAATTTGTTGAGTGCTTGCTCTGGTCTAGGTCTAGTGATGCTTTAGGTAATTTATTATGTTTGATTCTCACATTAATCCATCAATCGGGTGAAGCTGGTGTGATTATTCTCGTGCTAGGGCTGTAGAAACTAAAGCTTGGAAGTGAGATATTTCGTGTAAGTTCACAGAAAATAAGTAGAATAATTGGTGCTAAATGATGTCCATGGAACCAAAGTGTGTAGGGCTGACATCCAGCTCACTGTCCTTCTGTTCAGACTAAACCAGTGTCTCTACTGACCCACTGTCTGGAGTGGAAGGGATCCAGTGACAGAAGGCTGGACAGATACACTTAACATTGTGCCACACCGGGAGGTGAAAATCCCATCAACTTGCATGGCTCACGTCGACCATCTCTAACCTACAGGCCATGGCAGGGGCAGTTACAGGCAAAGACTAAATCATAGGATATCTCTACCGGCTCAGTCTACCGGTCCATTTGTCCAACTCATGTACCTGTCATGCCAGGACATATTTCCTGGAATGTGTGACATTGACCCGTAGATGTTGGCACCATATTCTAGCTTCTAAATATCTGAGAGAGACAGAAGAAGAGAGAGGAGAAGACACATGGAAAGCTAAGGTTCTAGGCAGGCTGTGCTGGGGGGGAAGAAGCTTTCCTCTGCCCTTCTAGGTTCTTCTGGCTGGTCTAAGACTTGGGAAGCAGATAAAGAGGGAAAAGTCAAACAAAAGTTTAATCCCATGTATACCTGGAAGAGACCCAAGAAAACTGAATAACTCACCCAAATGGCCGAGACCCTCACCTTAAATACCATCTTCAGCGAAAGACAAAAGAGGATATTGGGGTAGAGGTTTGGGACCTCAAAGGGGAGGGAAGGCAATTCACAGGGAGATGGAAAAGCAAATGTTTGGTAAATAGATGTTTGCTGGGCCAGGCAGAGACAATGGAACACAGAGAGGAATTTAACAGACAGACTTTGCACGTTCCCCCCTGTCTCCGCGGCTAGTTCAAACTATGGTACAGGTCCTAGATCTACATTCTTTAGGCAACTAAGGGGAAAGGTAAAAAATTCCTGAGTCTTCTGTTTCTTTTTAAAAGAATAAACCTAAATGAATCCTCATGCCAAAGAAACACATTTTGGGGTGGCATATTTTGCTCTCCTACAGTTTTGGCCATAATCCGCTCGTTCACTGAATATTTTCCTCTGTCCCTACTCTGCGCTAATATCACATAGTCACTCCTGAGCACGCAAAGGTGAGTAAAAGACTTTAGGAAGCTTGTACGTCGGAGGAGTTAACAGGAGACACCCAAGGGGGCAAGACCCATGTGTATAATTATAAACTGGGTCACTGCTATTAGCAGGCTGGGTCTTGAGAATGCACACCAGGGGGACCCATTCACTAGATGAACAAGAAGAGTGACATTAACTGAGGCATAAGGAGTAAGCTGGACTCTGCCCCATAAGTAGTGAGGGGCCAGCACAGATGAAGATCCTGGTGTAGAAACAGCTTGGTGCTTCAGGAACCTCAGAGAAGGCCACTGTGGCTGGGCTTTCCCAGATGTGGGGAAGGTGGGATGTTGAACTTAGGTAGGCATCTCCCATCTGCCGTCTCCCATTCCTGTGCTATTCATTCTGTACACGTGACTCTTCATGCAGCCGGACCTGTAGAAACAGGCTTCCCTCCACAAACTGCTTCTTCGTTTCGGGGAAGATAGAAGAGGACACACATAAGGCACAGAGAGGGAAAATAATGGGGTCAGACCTTCTTGAAAAGTAGATTTTGCCTTCAATCTGTCCAACACAGTATTTTCAATGCCCCCTCTCTGTAACAAATATTTTGTTTTGTCCTCTTTCATCTCTAAAGTGAAATTCATAGATAAGGGGATTCTCTACATCCATAATTCAAACGAAATATAATGACTTAACCATAACATAATGGATCAATGAAAGGAAAGTGATTTCTAATGAAATAACACGCACGTCAATGTGAAGATGCACCACATGAATACTTTGAAAGGCACGAAGAAGTCGCCGAAGGCTTTTGCCATTTGAAGACGTATCATGAATGTGATACCATGTAAAGTGATAGAATTCTCTGGAAAGCTGTACAACTTTTGAAAAAGTTCTGAATTCAATGGAATGCAATCTTGTTTTGCCCAGTGATCGCATCCTCAAAATTTGGTGTATAGTAAAACGATGCAAAATGCATTGTGTTTATATATAAATAGCCTCAAGTAGTAAAGATCAAACACTTATAAACAGGCTACAAATCTTTCATCACCATTGTACCGGAGGGCATTTGAAAATTGTGTGTGCGTGCAAGACTCGATTCTCCGTTGGATGGACAGTCCCCCACACTGCAGGGCATTAAACATCCCTGGTTTTTGTCCACTGAACACCAGTGGCACCTCCCAGTAAGTGTGTCAACCAAAAACAATGCCTTCTACACATTAACAAAATGTCCCCTAGGCATACGTGTGTGTGTGTGTGTGTGTGTGTGTCCATGTGTGCACGCAGTGGGAGAGATTGCTATGGAAATTTATGGGGTTGTTGCTTTTGGTTGGGGAATCACCGTTCTGAGAAGTGATACTGCTTGTGACCACAATGACGAAGACACCAGGACGACTTCCCGAGTTTTACATGACCAGGTGACCCACGGCCATTTTGAAATATATTTATGTATTAATAAAGGAGAATGAAAACAACATAATCAATGGAATGTCATATTCTTGAAAGAAAAATTCATAATTTCAAAGGTATCTGTCCCCCCGCCAATTAACCTATAAATTTATTACAATTCCGATCCACATACCAATAGTAGTTATTAGGAGATTTTCCAAGACAATTTTTAAATCCACACGAAGGAGGAATCTGCAAGAATAACCACCACGATTTTGCAAATGGTGAACCATTATGAAGGAAATGTGGTACCCACGACTAAAGGCAGAAGTATAAAGTTCATACAAGTAAAACAGTGTTAAACTTGTTCAGTGGAGAGGGGAGCAGGGGATGAAACAGAATCTTGAGTCCAGAAATAAATGGATTGGATTCACATGTAGAGATTTAGTATACACCAAAATTGGGCACTTCAAATCATCAGGAAAATAAGACTATATATTTAGTAAATGGTCTCAGAACATTTTGGCTATCCATGGCAGAGCTGGTGGAGGGGAATCTATAAGGTGTCTGTGAGTTCAAATAGAAAAATAAGAAAATGCAAACTGAAAGAGTACAGCAAAGTGGTTACTACAAACGAAGTGAATCAGAAATGGTAGAATGTAACAGTAGATTCAATGTGAAGAATGACCCCTACCCCCCAAATGAGCCAGTGTTGAAACTCAGGATGAAAAGCTGCATGATGGTTAAAGGTCGCAGTGCCCTATTCATTTTTCAAGAAATATTTAGTTTCTTCTAAAAAATAAAATAACATAATTAATTCACTAATTAATTGATTTGTGGATCCCCTGCACAAAAACTAAATTAACTCCCAAAGCCTTGGCTCTCTGACTCTGGGTGTTCCACACTTTGCTTAGGTAACAGAGTTGCTCAGGTGTACAGAACCTGGCCCAGGTTACCCTGACCTTGATCGTCCCATCACTACCTGGGGCCAGTGACTGACACCTGCCACTCAGTTTTATGCTAAAGCTCACTTCTCTAAATTAATTAAGAGCACATCTCTGAGCTTGCCATGATGGAATACTGTCAGGCACACTTTCTCAACCATGGAATACTGTCAGGCACACTTTCTCAACCTGGACATTTTGAGCCCAATAATTCTTTGTTTTGGGAAGCCATTCTGTGCACTGTAGGATGTTTAGCAGTATCCCTGGCCTCTACCTGCTAGATGCCTGTAGCAAACCCCTCTCCCGCCAAAAATGTCTCCAGAATTTGCCAAATCTACCCACACTGAGAACCACTGATATGAGATGTGATATTCGATTTCTCTTGGTAGTCATATGAAAAGAACGTACGCAAACTCTTCAGCTGTCTTAAGATTGCTCCTGCACTTTACAGGCTTAACGTACTGAGATATTCTAGGCTAAATCTCATATATGCCCCAGGCCCAAATGGAGAGGTCAAGGGAGAGACAAAAAAAACAACTAGATAATTTTTTAAAGTCTTGTCTTTTCTTCACTAGATTGTCACCTTCTATTCCAAAAGTATCTCCTCCTCTTAAACCTGGCCTCTTCTTCAAGGTCGAAGTTTGGAGAGAATCAGGTAAAAAATATATTTGACCAAACTGACAAGGCTAGGGTTTGAATTGGCCCTTCATCTGTGGGGCAGTTCAGAACTTGCAGGCCAGTATTTCATTTGGAACTAGACCGAGCCACCCAGCGGTGTCTCTCCAGCCCACATCCCAAACCTCCTTCAGTGTGCCTCGAGAGAAACTCCTCTTGGCTTCAAAACTGACTACGTATGTAGCTGTGTCCAAAATGTCTTGTATAACTGGCAAATCTCAGAGGCTGGGGAGCGTTCCTGGATCCCCACCCTAAATCCAAGAGCAGGGATGCAGGATGCTGACTTCAAATTTTAGAATCTGAGCTTCATGAAGAAGTTTTCTTTGAATGGGTCTGAAGCTACAATAGAATGTGACCACCTGCCTCTTTTTTTTTAGGATTTGGTATTATGCCCTCGAACCTCACAAAGACTTAAAATATGTTAGAAATACATAAAAAACAAAACCTACACACATGGATGAGGACATATTCGCTGAGCACTGCTGGAGCCGAATTCACTGTTACCTCCTCTCTGCTCCCGGCCCTCTGTGGGATTTCCAGCGCCTGCATCTCTATTTTACACCCAGTTGGTTGGGACCATCTCAAGAACTTGGTGCTGAGATGGAGCTCTTTCAGACCATGGTGTTCTCTCAATCGCCTCTGAACCTTTAGCACCCAACAAAGCATGTGAAATGACTTTGATTTTAGTTTGTTAACAAAGTATGCTGAAAACCAGGGAAGTTTTTATTATTATTATTAAGGGAAGTAGGAAGGGATTGGACCACATCAATAAGCCCTGGTAAAACAAAGCAAAACAAAACCCCCATTTTGCTGCAAATTTAGGGACTCTGTAGCTAAATCGCGAAGGAAGAGAATGATCTTCTTTACTGGTTGAATGTCTGGAGTGGAGATCAACTCTGGAGTTTCTGGGAGGATGGAATCCTGATGGACACGACTGGCCCTCATCACCTCTTAAATATTTATGGAGCTCCCAGGATGTCCCAGGCACTGGGGATACAGGAGTAAGATGGCAAAAAATAAAATAAAATAAGACCCTGTAGCCAGCTAGTGGAAGATGATGCTCTGTGGGCCAGCCCAATCCTCGGAGAGCCTCAAGCAGAGCTTCGAGTGGTGCTGTCCAATAGAACTTCCGGCGGCGATGGAAATGTTCTCTAATACATGATCATCTCATCCTGAGTCACATCTGTGAGACCCCACATTCAAACATTTCTTTAGGATCAACTGGAGGACTGTGGATTTCCAGGGTCCAAATAAATTTGTTGCCATATTTAGAAAGTAGGACAGTGCTAAGTGTTGGCAAGAACATGGGGAAAAAGGACCCACCCTGCAGAGCAAGCTGGAAGAACGTGCTGAAATGAAGTCGACACGTCCCCTCCTCCCCAGCGATCCCCTTCTGAGGCGCACCCAGAACGATTCTCACGTGGGACCGTAAGGCACACGTGCGAGGATTCTGCCGCAGCATCGTCTGTACAGCAGGGCTCTGGGGCCAACCTGGTGCCCTCGATGGGGATGGGCAAGCACAACGTGGTCCATGAGTTCTATCGAATATTACACAGCAGTTAGAGGTAGCTCACTAGAGCCACACGGAAGGACTGTAAAGGGACAGGGCTGCATGAGAGAAGCAGGAATCAGAGGAAGATCTAGGGTACATCAGAAGTCCAGAGATCTAGAACAGGTGGTTCCTACTGAACTAGAACTTAGGGAAGAGATTCATACACAAAAAGATCCCATAAAACTCTACAAGAGCCACCTTTATATAAAAGGAGAAAAATATAAAACAATTTACAGAAGGGGAAATTCAGTGGACCAACAAATATATGAAAAGATTCTCAATCTTAGTCATGGCAAAGGAAATGGAAACTAAAAAGATACCAGCTTTCACCTACAATATTGTCAAATTTAAAAAATTAACCTTTACTACGTACATTGAATTAGTAAATGAGCTCTCATATGTTACTCGCGATAATGTTAATGGCCACACCTTTTGGGAAGGTGATTTGGCAGTGTTTACTAACATTAAAACTGCATATACCCTTTGACCAAGTAAAACTACTCTTGGGACTTCCCTGGCAGTCCAGCAGTTAAGACTCCAAGCTTCCACTGCAGGGGGGCAGGGGTTCGATCCCCACTTGGGGAACTAAGATCCAGCAAGCCATGCGGGGCAGCCACAAAAAAAAAAGACTGCTCTTGGGTGGCCCCCAGTGAGCCATTTCCCCCAGTATTCACACCATTCTGTACCCACCCATTGCCACACACCCACATAGATACTGGACTTGACCATGACACTTGCACTGGCCAATGGGACTTGAGGAAGTATGAGACATGAAGAGGTTTGGATCACTCCCTCTTGGAAACCTGAGACCACCATATTGTTAGAAACTCCAGCCACATTGACAGACCATCTGTTGGAGAAATAAGGGGTCCAGCTGACCAGCCAGAATGAGGTCCCAGACCTACGGCCTTAGTAGAGCTGTTTCAGCCAAACCTAGCCATTCAAGCAATCCCAGCTGAGACCTCAGATGTCATGGAGCAGAGCTGAACCATCTCCACCACAGCTGTAGCATTACTCCAGTCAGTGGAGTGGTGAAAACTGGATGCAGCCAGGATGCCCACCAACAGGGGGATGATGGAAGGACTACATCCATCCTACAGACTCATGTGTGAAGACCACAGAAGGAAAACTCTTACACCCGCCCATCCAAACACATACCATCCTACCATAAGTGAAAAAGCAAACGGCAGCATCGTGAATAATCCTGATTTTGTAAAAATACATTCAAATCCTTAAATAAATGCAAAATAAATGTGTGCAGGAGCAGGAGAAAAGTGGAATACTGCATTGGGTTGTTGACACGAGTTATTTCAGGAAGGTGGGAGGAGGGACATGGTGAGGTGGAGATTATTGACTTTTTAAATGTGTTTTTAAAGTAATGCACTCATTACACGCACGACTCTGCTAATTAAAGAAAATCTAATGAGAAAAATGGGAGCGCAAAACCGGTTTTTAAAAAAGATCAGCCTCTGAAAAAATCAACATCAGAAAACTCGAAGAGTAAAGCTGAGGGTGTCTGCAAGAAGTTTCTCTCACGAATTTTAAATGCAGCTTCTTTTTTTTTTTTTTGCCAGCCTTAAATTCAGATTAATTCTGTGAAAAGTTTCAGTAGCCTTTTTCCACCTGGGTTTTCAAGATTCATTTAATATGATTGTTTGGCACTTTTCCTAGCAAGTTCCATTGGAAAGGGCAAACATCTGGTTTTATCTCTGGGAACATATTTACTGCGTGTCTGTGTGTTGCAAGAGGTGTACTAAATGATCAAACCTTCCAGAGCAAAAGGATTTTAATTCCTTTTGCTCAGGAATTCAAGTGACCTGAAAGCTTAAAAAAAGATCTTGTTTTCTAAATACCAAACTCATGAAACAAATGGCCCCAAATGCTGCTGTCAGATAGATCCCTGTCATTGTGTTTCTTTTTTGGTAGGAAACTTCTGCCTGTACAGTAGAATCTGGACAAATTCATGCCAATAAGCTTGACTTTTTCCTTCTTTTGTCTAATATGTTGTTCTCTACTTTGCCTTCCCATTGGAATCTTCCAGAAGGCTCTGGAAAAAATACAGATGCCTGGGTCCCACCCAGAGATTTGGATCCAATTTGGACGAAGCCTGGACATGAGGATTTGAGAAACAATCCTCAAGTGATTTTAATCTGTACCCAACATTAAGAGCCATTGGTGTTATGATGAATATAAGTCATAACTATTCTCAACGAACACTTAACATATTCTTATCTTGTTTTTTTCGAATCCATGACAAATTGAATTATATTTCACATAGTTTTAATATGAACTTCACTTTATGGAAGTTGAGTCGTTGGAAAATTGGTAAAAGAAGTATCATTTAATTTAAAAATTCTGCTAACCAGGAACATAATTTAGAGTGAACACAAGCCTCATGTGAATGCTAGAGGTTTTCAGAGTCTGGCATGTGTGTCTCCATGTCAAAATATCAATGCCTCACTTGAAACGGACACAAAATACAGTGTCCAGGACTCGGTGCTGTTATTAGGTGGCATTTTGTAGCTCTTTTGTAATATTTTATCAAGGCTGTAGCATTTCTTTCACAAAATTCCTTCCATAAGGTAACCCCTGATAAAAAGTATCTGCATTTCTCAATGATTTTTCTCTAATTTAGTTTGAACTTGCCAAAACATATGTGGACAAGCTCTCTTTAAAATCGTGGACTTTCCCTGAATTGATCTTTACTCAGTTCTTTATTTTTAAAAGCATGTTTTGAGCACTTGATTTACTGCCTCAAATTCCCCTAAACTCTTCCTCTGGACCATACACTTCTCCAGGGGACAGAAAGTTTGTATTCACAGTGCTAGGCACACGATAGGATAATTAAATGCCTGCTCCCCTGGTTAATATTTTTGCCTGGCAATGTTGTTTGCTATAAAATATCATCCCATGCGCTAGAAAGGTCACAAATATTCTGGCTTATTTGAGGAAAGGTCATCAGCTCTCCAGGGACTTGACAAGTAGTGTATTTGCTCTATGAGTGGTGAGACAGACTTCATCTTGTTGCTTTTCTCAAAAGGTCTGACGTGTTCTCTTACAACTCCTGTGTCTTCATCAGCCCAGGATACTATAACAAAGTACCACAGACTGGGTGGCTTATAAAAAACAGACATACATTTCTCATAGTTCTGGAGGCTGCAAGTCCAAGATCTGGATGCCAGTGTGGTTGGGATCTGGTGAGAGTCTCCTTCTAGGTTGCAGCCTTCTTGCCTCCTCTTATAAGGGCACTAATACCATTTGTTGGGGCTCCACCCGCATGACCTATTCAGCTTCCCAAGGCCCCACCTCCAAATACCATCACACTGGGCATTATGACAATGACTTCTGGAGGGACACAGACATTCAGCCCATAACATCTTGATCTGGGGGAAGAGTGGCATCCACCCTCCCCTCTCCTCTCTGTCCCCACTTTCTGGGAAAGTTAGAGGCAAGTTAGCATCCTTAGCTCATTTACCCAGTGCTTTCCGCAGAAACTTCAAGGAAGTTTATTAACTGAAATCACCCCTAAACACAGCTTTCTTCCATTTATTAGAAATAGCTGGCACATATCAGAAAGAACACCACATAAGAAACCCAAAGACCTGGGTTTTTAGAATGTGACAATAATTACAATACAAATACCACTGACTGGGCTCTTACTAAGTGGCAGGCGGGGGTGCTCCTGGCCCCAGACCCCATTTGTAAGGGACCCTGCTCGGTCACTCCTTCCCATGGGACAAAAGGGGCAGGGTCACCTCAAACTGTGACACGCTTCTAGACCATACTGTGGGGATCCAGGGGAGATAAGAATGTGAGTGTAAGTGTTTAATTTGGAAGGTGATCTCTAGAGCAGCCACAGAGGAATGTGAATGTTGGGAGGGAACGGAAGGATGCCAATACATGGTGTGTTACAGGGAATGTGAATCACTGTGGCCAATTGGGTTCGGTCTCTCTGGGGAGCCCCGTAGATCTTGCCCCAGATAACCCAACTGTGCACGGGTGAGGGAGCAGGTTGGGGGCAGCTCTGGGTGGCATGAACCCTCAACACATCCCGCCTGCCCCACAGATGAGCTGACTGCACTCCAGCCATCAAAACAAACAAACAAACAATGACAAAAAAACCAGGAAAGTCACAGGCGACTGCATTTGGCAGCTGTGAGGTGAGCTTTCAGGGCTATAGTGAGGGCAGTGGGGCTAGGAGTCAGGCAGTGTCAGTGTTCACCCTCCGGGGACCCTACAACGTGGTGTCCCAATGGACCAAACCCACTTCCACATCTGCACATCCTCTTCCCTGAGGATCCTCTAAAGGATGGACCCACCCTGCCCACGTGTTTACGGCCAGACCCAAGCGGTGGCCTGGGGGCAGCTCTTTGTAGATCTGTACCAAAAGAACTCTTCAAACGCCTGAATGTGTCCCTTGCGGTTACTGAGGCAGTAAGTGTGGGAAGTGGTTGCAGCCTGCTTGTCCCACGGCAGGCAGACTCCAAGGCAGAATCTGAGGACTCACGTCCAAGAATTCTGAACTCTAACGTGGCATCTCAGGTAGTTATGAAGGTAGATGTGTCATGGCAGGAGGACAGAGCATCTTTTATTTATCAGTTTGTTCGCTTGATTTACAACTCTTGAGCATGGAGACCTATGCTGTGTGCAGCAGGTGCTGTGGGTGCCCCTCCTGTGGTCCTGGGCTTCCCTACTCAGGTGCACTCAGCCCGACTTCCCACTGCCAGGTCGGCGTCTCTGTGCCTCGGGGCTTCTGGTTACTGCTGGAGTCTGCTCTGCTGACGGGACAGCAGGCAGAGAAACGGGGCTCCCGGGAGCCACTTCCAACAAAAGCTTGATGGCCTTTGGGATAGAAGTAGCCCGGGCTCCTCACCCTGGGGTGGACGCTCTCAGAGCTTCCCTGTCAGGGGGAGGCTACAGTCATCCACAGGAGGGACGTGCTTGATGATGCCTTTTATTGGCTCTATTCCCTTCCTGGTGTTTTCCTTTGTGTCCACAACAAGTTGCACGCTGATGCGTGTCTCAGCACCTGCTCCGGGAGAGTCCAGACCAAGGTGGCGCATGGGCCTCCATTTACGTTCTTGTCCCAGGCCTACAGATGTGAGGGTATGGAACCGGCGTGACCACTCTGTCTCATGCGCAGTGGTTAAGCATCTCACTCACTACAGCCAAGTGAACAAGGTTATGATGATCCCCATTCAAAAAGGCTGTGAGCGTGAAAGTCCTTTGTCCAGGGTCCCAAAGTAAGACATAATAATAAAAACACGCTTGTGACCTCAGCTCTGTCCCTTATTTGCTGTGCATCCTTGTGCAGGTGGTATCTGATGCTCATGATGGGGGGATGATGGGGAGGCCACATCCACCGGACCTATTTACTGGGTTGCTGCGAAGGTCCAGGGAGAAGATGACACTGAGAGATCAGATACGCTATAAACCACAACATGGATATCAGGATTACTGTGTCCACACTGCCGTAACCTCAGGAGCATGGAATTGGGCCCCCATCTCTTCTCTACCTGTTTATCGTTTTCTTATTTCATCCTCCTTTTCCTCCCCTCCTTCCTTCCTTTCTGAGGATTGAATGATAAGAATGAGGATTTCTTATTCTATGAAAATCACAATTACTTCGAAGGAAGAATTTTTCTTCTGGAATCAAGTTAAAAAAAAGATGAAATTTTCTCCATGAATGACCCTCTTTCTCAGTGTCACTTCAGCTGAACAAATACTAAGGTCTTTACTCTAGACTCAGTGCTCTGCTAGAACCACGGAGACATCAGACATCGGCATTCCTACTCAAAGAGCCTACCAGCTCTTGGGAATACATGTCATCTTTAATCAATGTTTACTGGGTCTCAAAAAGGGTCTGGGCATCGAAAGAAAACAACAATATAAGATACTACCTTATTTATTTAAAATAAAATGATAAGGGATACTTGTAAATGTATATGTGTCACTTGTATATGTTAAGACACACATTCACTGGCCCTATGGTCTTGACAATTGCAGCTGTAAATGTTCTTTGGCTTTGGCTTTTTAAAGAACGCCATTTTTTATGTGTTTTAGTCCTGTGAGATCATTTGAGGGAAATGGGAATCATTAGATTAGAATATAATTATCTCTTTTTAAACTTTTATTATTTTCTAAAACATGCAAATAGTATTTCTAAACAGTAGAAGAGTTCATAATTACAGATATGCAAGTGGATTTTTAAAGTGATCATTATAAAATTCCGCCATCCAGAGATAATCACATGAGCATTTTGGTACAGGTTTTCTGAAGTCTTTTAAAAAGTATCTATAATACAACAGTTGTCCACACGAATAGTTGACCCATCCCTTCAGAACAGTGACTAAGCCCTCCTTCTTACTGTCCGTCTGGTCAATGAGAGAAAGAGAGAGAGAGAGAGAGAGAGAGAGAGAGAGAGAGAGAGGGAGGGAGGGAGGGAGAGAGGGAGGGAGGGAGAGAGGGAGGGAGGGAGGGAGGGAGGGAGGGAGGGAGAGAGAAACATAGGCCCATAGGGACAGAGACTAAATTCATGTATCTCTCGAAATTATACTAAGCATGCTCTTTCTTAAAATGCTTTGGGCTTAACCTATATCAAGGATATCTTTCCAAATCTATGTCATTATATCTAATGACCGCATGCTATTCTGTTTAATGTAGCTACTATAATCCATTTGGTCAATTCCAAACGACTGTATATTTGAGTCTTTCTAGTACTGATCTACTATATGCAATACTCAGAAAAAAATAAGCTTCTACCCTCATTTCAGTGCACTTGACATACTCTGCCAAACTGTTTGCTATAGGTCTCCAGATACCCACTTGGGTTTCTAAGACACACAAAAAAATCAGCTCCTCCAACTCTCAGCCAGAAATTTGCAAACTGATGACCCACAGATGTATTTTGTCTGTCCTAGACAAACAATATTCCCAATATTTGAACATATGCCATATGAATGTCTGAACGTCTTCTTCCTCAGAAAGATCTCTGGCCACCCTAGATCCACGGCTTCATCCAGCAACAACAAGCAGGGTCTGAGTTTCAGTGCCCTGTTAGCCTGCACTCCAGTTTCCACAACAACCCCCCTCCCCATACCCTACTCACAGTTTGTATGCTCATTTATATTTTCTGCCTGCCGTCACTCCTGAGTCATTTCAATGTGTGACGTTCTGTTGGCCGCCATGCACTTCTTTGTCACTGAATGGCACCAACCTATGTCATCCTACAAGCATTGGAATCTGGGCCAAAATATGAGGTCCCAGCAACTTCAAACAACTGAGTCTCCTTGAGGCTGAATTTTCCCTCTGACCCTATCGCCTCGTTAGCTCATGACATTTGTGAATATCAAATGTGATGACTCATGTTGAAAGCCCTCTGAATACAGCACCATCCCCAGCGAACGTGTGGTATAAACCATCAGCCGGTGGGGAAAATCTTCCTGGTCTATTCATGTGACCACTGTTGACTGCTGTATAAAAATGAGGGCAAGGGTAGGTCAAGAAGACCAGTTAAGCTCCTGCCCCACCTATAACAAAACAGAACACCAAACTGACAATATTTATGTAAACAATGCTCATTGGCTGTTCACCAAAGACCATTTCTTCTCATCTGTGGCACAGAGCTAGACTACATTTCCCAGGCTCCCTTGTTGCAGAGATGGTCATGTGACTGAGGTCAACAGAACCTGAAGGGAAGTGATGTGCGGCCACTCAGAACAATCCCAACAACCTCTCCCATGATCCTCCCTGCTCTTCCCCTCCCTTCATTCCATCCTGATGACTTTGGTAACCTTGGAAACCATGTGCTGAAGACAATGGGACCAAAACTTGAAGGAGCCTGGATATGTCAATCTTTGCTTAGTGGAGAACTATCTGTTAGCAATACCTGTTTGGATTTTACCTGCGTTGGAAGTGACCTTCACTTGTGTATGAGCCATTATCAATTTGGGTGTGTTTGTTAAAAGAAAAACAAAGAACGTTCCTTATTAAACAGTGTCAATGGAAATAATCAATACACCAAATATGTAACAGGAAGAGAAAAGAATTTTATTCATGCCAAACTAAGGACTATAGACCAGGAGACACAGATTCAAGAAGCACCTGAATTCTGTTCTGTCGAACTACAAAATGGGGGAGGCTTAGAAAGGCAAAAACTGCAAAATTACATAAGTTGTTTTTTAAGATTTAGGACTGGAGTTGGCAAGAAGTAAAGGTGCTTATTAAAGCAAGGATTGGTTGGGGTCTGAAATGGTTGCTTAGTTACAAGGAGAGACCTTAAGACCATAAGGCTGCAGGTGGCACATGCTAACAGATATTGTTTTGAGAATGGTTGGCGGTATCCTTGAGTCTGATACAGTTCAGAAAAATTCAAGTTCTCAGTAATACAGGAACGTGTCTAAACCCAAGTCCACAATGGCCACCCAGCTCCATTTTTTTTTGCGGTACGCGGGCCTCTCACTGCTGTGGCCTCTCCTGTTGTGGAGCACAGACTCCGGACGCGCAGGCTCAGTGGCCATGGCTCACGGGCCCAGCCGCTCCGCGGCACATGGGATCCTCCCGGACTGGGGCACGAACCCGTGTCCCCTGCATCGGCAGGCGGACTTCCCAACCACTGCGCCACCCGGGAAGCCCCCCATTTTTGGTGCTTGAACCACAGTTGCTACATTTTGAGTTTTTAAAGGCATTCTTTTATTTAATGGTTAAAGCCTAAGCACAATGCATGTTTAACAGGCCACAAAGAGGCTATTTTGTTTACCTTAAAGTTCAAGTGAGATCACGTAGAAGCCAGAACGACTTCCCCACACCTCAATATGTAAAAATTTCTTCCATCAGTAGTTTGTAATGTCTGAAAGATTATCAGGTCGAAAAACTTCCCGGATTTAGTTATGAGTTTCTTTTCTTTTTCTGTCTTTCTTTCTTTTTTTTTTTTTTGAGTTAAAATTAGTAAGAAAAAATAGCAAACGTCAGTTCCAAGCCAATTAAGAATAGTTTTGGTTACAAATGCAGTACTTGGAAATTGATTATGAAATACTTCCTGGGAGACACATCTCCTTGCTCACAGAGTTTGCTGAAAAGCAATTAATTTTTATTTTAAGAAAACATGAAAGAAACAGACATTTCACCAAGGAAGACATACAGATGGCCAAGAGGCACAAGAAAAGATGCTCAACATCGCTAATCATTAGAGAAATGCAAATCAAAACTACCACGAGGTATCACCTCACCCGGTCAGAATGGCCATTATCAAAAATTCTACAAACAGTAAATGCTGGAGAGGGTGTGGAGAAAAGGGAACACTCCTGCACTGTAGGTGGGAATGTAAATTGATAGCCACTATGGAGAACAGTATGGAGGTGCCTTAAAAAACTAAAAATAGAACCACCATACGACCCAGCAATTCCATTACTGGGCAAATACCCTGAGAAAACCACAATGCAAAAAGAGACATGCACCACAATGTTCCTTGCAGCACTATTTACAATAGACAGGACATGGAAGCAACCTAAGTGTCCATCGACAGATGAATGGATAAAGACGATGCGGCACATATATACAATGGAATATTCCTCAGCCATAAAAAGAAATGAAATTGAGTTATTTGTAGTGAGGTGGATGGACCTAGAGTCTGTCATACAGAGTGAGGTAAGTCAGAAAGAGGAAAACAAATACCGTATGCTAACGCATATATATGGAATCTAAAAAAAAAAATGTCATGAAGAACCTAGTTGCAGGGCAGGAATAAAGAGACAGACATAGAAAATGGACTTGAGGACATGGGGTGGGAGGGTGAAACTGGGGCAAAGTGAGAGTAGCATTGGCATATATACACTACCGAATGTAAAATAGTTGGCTGGTGGGAGGCAGCCACATAGCACAGGGAGATCAGCTCGGGGCTTTGCGATGACCTAGAGGGGCGGGATAGGGAGGGTGGGAGGGAGACACAAGAGGGAGGGGACATGGGGATATGTGTGTGCATATGGCTGATTCGCTTTGCTGTGCAACAGAAACTAACACAGTACTGTGAAGTAATTGTACTCCAATAAAGATCTATTAAAAAGAGAGATTGAGAGAGAGAGAGAGCTTTTCAGTACAAAGCAATCAAGAAAGGAGTCTGTCTGTAAAGTGCTAGAGCATAAGCGCACTTAGGTGGACAACAGAGAACATCTACTTGTATATCATATTATTAAATACACCATCTCAGAATCACAACTGGCGCACAAAATATAACCATATGCAGACCCCGTTTTTCTTTTTTTTTAGCTGTACGCAGGCCTCTCACCGCTGTGGCCCCTCCCGTTGCGGAGCACAGGCTCCGGACGCGCAGGCTCAGCGGCCATGGCTCACGGGCGCAGCCGCTCCGCGGCATGTGGGATCTTCCCGGACCGGGGCACGAACCCGCGTCCCCTGCATCGGCAGGCGGACTCTCAACCGCTGCGCCAAAAGGGAAGCCCCCCCCCCGTTTTTCTATATCACCTTGCGTGTATTCCACTCATCACCTAATCACTCTTACGATTTTCTTTTTGCCACGTTACTCATCAGGAGGTCTTTTTTTCCTCAGAGGTGCAAAGGAAATGCAGTGTACACACAAGACAAAGTTGACTTTGCCTTTCATGTGATGAGCGTACCTTTTTTTTGGCGACGACACCCTAAATTTTGTGTGTAGGGGCATCTATCTCCCATTATTTAGAGACACAGGAGGCTGTCCTACCCTCAAGTACCTAAGTCTGCCATGAACCAAGCCTGGACAGTGGGGCCTGTCCATACTCTAAGGCTCAGAGGGACACATGGCCCGAGGCAGATCACAGAGTTACAGACCCAGAACTTTTGCTGGGATCGTTGTGAATTAGCAATCCTCCTTTTTCCTGACGTTATTGTCTACATGGTGAGCCCAGGCCACCACATGGAGTCTCCTGAGAATAATGAATAGTAAAGCTGAGCCCAGCAGTGGAAAAACCATGCCCTCAAGACAGCACCATCTGTGTCCGCATATCCAGCTGTACCTGAAGCTGTGTATGCTGTGTACTTCCAGGTCCTTGAGCCAATAAATGTGTGCTCTCTCATTTTTGTTTTTGTTTGTTTAATTCTGAGTTGGGATCCCATCACTTGCAATCAAAGAGTCCAAATTAATCCAACAGTGAATGGAAAAACATTTTCTTATAGCTACGATGATTAAGCATCTATTCTATGACAGGCATCAAACTTGGTAATGCATAAACCCACTCAAATGTCCAAAACAATATTAAAGGTGATGTCTGCTAACATTTATTAGGTGCTCGCTGTAGGCTGGACAGTGCTCTAAGTAATTTTTATGTCGAAATAGTAGTAGATACATATTGTTAAAAAATTCAAACAGTACAGTTTAGTGTACAATTAAAAGTCTCTTCCCTTTCCCAGACCTCATTCCACAGTTCTTTTCCTCAGAGTTAATACTATAGCCAGTTACTCTGTAATCTCTCAGGAATATTCTATGTAAATAAATGTGCATAGTAATAATATGCACAGATACATGGAGTGAGGATGCGTTCATTTTTAACCCATACAACACCAGCTAACATTAATTGACTGGTTATCATGGACTAGGTACAATTTTAAACACATTACACTTGTTATTTAATTCTCATGACACTCAGGACGTAAGTCATCCTATGAGGAAGATGAAACACGGGTAAATCAGGGAAACCAACCAGGCAGTCGCCTTCCAGGCAGGAATTCTAGAAGCCACCCTGCTTGTGGATGTGTTAGGAGATCGATAAATAACATCCCAGTTCTACACCGGAGTTTGCAACTCGTGCTGTCTTGCGATCAGGGTTAGGTTGTAGGACGCGTCTCAGGAATACCATCGGGAGGGTGGAGGATTCTTAAACCTCTCCCTTCCATGTGAGGAAAAGGGAGCCCTCCTACACTGTCAGTGGGGATGTAAATTGTTGCAGCCATTATGGAAAACAGTATGGAGATACCTTAAAAAACTAAAGATAGGGTTGCCATATGATCCAGCCATCCCACTGCTGGGCATATATCCGGAGAAAACTCTAATTCAAAAAGATACATACACCCCAATGTTCCAAGCAGCATTATTTACAATAGAAAAGACATGGAAACAACCCCAGTGCCCACCAACAGACTAACGGATTAAGAAGACGTGGTGTATATACAATAAAAAAGAATGGCATTCTGGCGTTCGCGGCAACATGGATGGACCTAGACAGAACCACGCTTAGTGAAATGTCAGACAGAGAAAGACAAGAATTATGTGATATCACTTATATGTGGATATATTTTTTAAAATTTTAAAAATAATACAAATGGATGTATATATAAAACAGAAAGAGACAGACACAGAAAACAAACTTGTGGTTACCGAAGGGGAGAGGGAAGGAGGGTTGGACAAGTTAGGGGTATGGGGTTAACAGATACAAACTACTATGTATAAAATAAGCAACAAGGATCTAGTGTAGAGCACAGGGAACTATATCCAGTATCTGGTAATAACCTATAATGGAATCTAATATGCAAAAATACTGAATCACTATGGTCTATACCTGAAGCTAACACAATACTGTAAATCAGCTACATTTCAATAAAATCTCTCCCTCTCTGTCTCACTCCCACCATCAAGTCTAGAGTTTGGGGCAGAACCCCCTGTTGGAAAGTTAGAATCAACAGATGCAGGCTCACCCAACATTCCTGCCTCACGCTGGTGGGGATGGAGAGGAAAATTAAGAGACACAATCCCCATGGCTCAGGTGTTTAACAGAAGCTTGGATTTAGGTGGAAAATTAGGTGGATGCCACGTACCGAGTAAATAAGAGGCCAGACATGCTTCTCTAGTGCCTGTATATGGACCCATGAAGAGTAAGCTATTCCTGTTTTCTTTAGCATCCTTATTCAGTTTATGGGGAATTAAGGCTCAGAGGAGTTAAGGAATATGCCTAAGGTCACACAGCTAAGTATCAGGGTTGGAAAATCTCTGTCTCCAAAACGTGCACTCACTGTCGTGAGCTGTCTCTCAGAGACATGCTGCATTGAAACACAGGGGCCGCCTACCTGCAGGCACACCTTTTCTTTTTGACACGACTCATGCATCTAATTTTCTTAACACTGTACGCGTATGCCTGCCATGTGGACAGGATATGCAAATGACTTGTTTGCCTTGGCATATTAAGAAGTGAACAAAGCAGTATAAACCAGCTTATATGTAATAGATTTTTCAGCTTTAATCACTGGCATTGCCTCCAATTCTATTCCTGGGCCTCTGCTGGTCTTTGATAATATTTTATTGTAGAATGATTACCCCTCCCCCCGGAAAGAAAAAAAAAAAGACAAAGCAAGTCATATCCCTCCTCTAACCTCACCAGTATCTTCCCATCACTGAATCAAATCAAATGACCGTACCCTGGCCTCGGTCCTACCTCTCTTCCTCTCAGCTCTAAGCATCCTGGCTTCTTGTTGATCCCCAAACGCTTGAGTGGTCTCCCCTGCCTTCAACAGTGGATGTCCAGTGTCTAGAACAGCGCTTGGCACGTGGTACATGCTTCGTAATCATTGGCTGAATACAAGGGCAAAAGCATCTCCAGGCAGAGCAATGAGCATCTGAGGCCAGCATGGTGAGTAGGAGGAAAGAGGCTCTGAATGACAGGGTCCTGTAGGTCTGGAGAAGGGGAGCGGGCAGAGGCGGGCTTGGTTGTATCTTGAAAAACCTAATTTTCTCAACAAAGGGGTAAGGAATTCAGCCGTAAGATAATATGTGTTCCGACTGTCAAATCAGATTCACACCAACAATAGATCAAAGCCGTCATCAAGCTTCACCAATAATTTCAAGGATACAAATGTTTAGGCAAAGCGGGAACAGCTTCAGGACAGTAGGCGTGAACATTCAGATTTTTCTCCTCACTTTGCACACAGCTGGCCCAGGTGAACGTCTGAGGTCTCCAAGTGGGGCATGTACAGAGTGCATGTCACTTAGAAGAAAGCTGGCAGTCATCAAGCATCTCGGTTTTACATGCAGGTGGTCACTAGCTGATGTGATTTTCCTACGAGCCATGACCCATAACTCCATCGATTCCAGTTTTGTTTATGTGGGCAAAGAATGTCTCCTGCCATTTCAGTAAAGAAAGGATGTGGCAGCCGTCAAGCCACTGCAGCCGCCCCTGAAGGTGCATGCAACCCTGAGGGGATTCAGGATGGAGAAAAGCAGGATACTGACCCTAGATAGTTAAGGTTCATATCAAAGGAATCATTTCAATAAGCCCAGACTCTTGCATCTTCCCATCCACAGAAAAGTGTTAAATTCATTAAATTGATATGTCTGGGTTTTGTGATTAGCAGTAATCTTTTGATGTTCGACTACATGTGTTTTTCCAGCAAAAACTTCTATATGTCCTGGCTCCTCCCAGACCTCTTTGGAGTGGTCCCTCAGAGCTCTGGGAGAGGCTGCCATCTACCATAAGCAATCTTAGGCTGAAGTATTACCGAGATAAGGACACTTCTGCCAGCAAATGCCAGGAGGTCTGTCATTATGTTACTGAATTGGTCGACTGGACCCGTGGTGGGGTCCTAGCCCCAGCTGAGGCCCCCTGTCCTGGCCAGGGAGGTTCTTTTTCTGCTCGGATGAGCACAGCCAATAAGGAAACCAATGCTGAGACAGGAAAAGCACAAGCTTTATTCAATGGCCAAAGAATGGAGAGGTGAGAACTTGGTTCGCAAATCAACTTCTCAAGCCAATTCGGGCAGAGACTCCATATAGAAAACAGGGTCAAAGTAAAAGGGAGGGAATTAGAAAGAGTGGGGGGAATATTGATGACTTATCCAAGAACAGGGGGTGTGGTTCAGACCCAGAACTGATGCAACTCTCCTTTTTGGTCCTTGTCTGGTCTTCTCCGGTGGTTGTCATGGCAACTGTCAACTGTCATGGCCCCAGGTGTGTGTGCCATTTAGCTAATGCATTACAACGAGCGGGTAATGAGGCTCAAGGTCCACTGGAAGTCAAGTCTTCTGCCATCTTGGACCTCGGTGGTTCTAACCAGTTCTTGTTTTTCTTTTTGCACCTTCCTCCCGAAACTCACAGTAATTGGCTTCCAGTTGAGGGAGGGGCAGGGGTATGATCCTGGGATGACCGCCTTGGTAACAATTAGTGAGTGGACAGGAAGTGAGATGGAATCACCCGGCTTCCTTCTTTCTGGAGGTGTCCCCACCACTGCCTCCTACACCGAGGGAGAGAATTGTGAACCTGCTGGTTAATAAGCCTTTCCTTCCAAACCAAAAACTGATGGAGAGCTTTGAAGGGTTTTTCAAAAGGAGTAACACAGGACACGATTAGACTGTCTTTATATCAAGGAGTTGCTTCTGATCACCCTCTAAAGAGAGGGGCGCTGCTTTAACATCCTTGGGGTGAGGACCACGGCTCGGAATTTTTTTTTTTTTTTAATGGTGTGGTGGTGGGTGAGTGCTTTCTCTTTTTTTTTTCTTTTTTTTTTTTATAGAGCTTTTCTTTCTCTCTTTATTTATTTATTTATTGGCTGTGTTGGGTCTTCACTGCTGCACTCGGGCTTTTGTCTATTTGCAGGGAGTGGGGGCTACTACTCTTCATTGCGGTGCCCGGGCTTCTCATTGCGGTGGCTTCTCTTGCTGCAGAGCACAGGCTCTAGGCTTGCGGGCTTCAGTAGTTGTGGCGCACGGGCTTAGTTGTTCCGCGGCAGGTGGGATCTTCCCCGAGCAGGGATCGAACCCACGTCCCCTGCATCGGCAGGCGGACTCCCAACCACTGCGCCACCAGGGAAGCCCTCGGGTTTTTTTTTGAATCTCCTTCCACCCTGGGGTAAAAATGTCAACCTCTGAACCAATGTTTTTTGAAGTGATTACAAAATAATTAGGAGTTTCATTTTGACTTTTACAAATTCATTACAAAATAAGATATGATAAACAGAAAACATGGTAGGTAGGGGGTCTAGAAATTCACTATGAACACACAGAGAACAATACACATGCTTTTTTTTTTTTTTGGCAAGAGATTTATTAGTGGAGAGCTTAAATTTTTTCATTCATCACCGTACCCTTCACATTTAGTACAGTACATCCATACAATTAATATTTCCTGAATGAATTTATTGAACGAACACCAGTAAAAAGAAATTCTAAGCTACTGAGAAGGAGAACTGCTATATTTAAAAGTGCACTTAATGGATGGGGGTGGCAGGGTTGAGATTTAAGGTGCACATGCGCTCAGAGAAAATGACTAAGCCCTTTAGGAGAGAATCTTAAAAATCAGGAGACACGCTGAACTGGTTTTTAGCAGCAATGGAAAAAAAATATCACGAATGATGACAAGGCTGGCTTGTTGAAGAAAGAAAATTGTTTGGCCGTGTCAGTCGGGACCCCCTGATGCTGAAAGAGTAAAGGCTTAAGCCGGGCACAAAGGGGGCAATTACACTAGTTAACGCAGGAAATGATGTCGGCATGGATAATATAATGGGCAGGGTAAGGATATATTTCAGAAACATTCCAAAGGTCGTAGTAGGCAACTCACCACCCAGAAATATTCATGTGGGAAGAAAAACAATATGGATCTCAGTAGTAATAATATTACTATATTCCCCTATTGCAACTTAGAGTGTGTGTTGGGGCGGGATGGGATGGGGAAGTCGTGAACCACCAGTACAAGGAGAGGAAGCAGAAAATCCCAAAGGTTTCAGTGGCTTTCGCGAAAGTAAACACTATGCATCGACCAAACCCAGAATGCAGAAGACTACTGAAAGTCATGGGATACCGATTATTTTCTATTTGCCTCCCCTTCGCCCAAGATTCATGCTACACCTCCTATCAACCCAGGGGCTGACTCAGATGGACCACATCCTCCAGGGGCTCAGATCAAGGTCTCTCTTGGCCTCTCCAGCTTCCAAATGGGTTTGCCAATGGTATTTCTGGCATGAGACTGGAAAACAGGAGGATAGGTGTGGGTTTTCTTTCCCACTTCTCTGCTTTATTCCGGATTGCATATGGAGGCTGTATTTCTTCAAAAGTCTAGCTTGGGACAGGTGGTCCCTCATCTGTGAGTCCACCACTCACTGGGCCCTGTAACTCTGTTCCCTTCCTCCCCTTGTCAAGCAAGAGTCATGGCTTACTACCCTTGGGAGTCTCTGGGGGCACCAGTACAGCCGTTATTTCCCTTAATCCCGCTCTGACCTCACTCTTTACTGAAGTCTCTTCCATTCGAACCATCTGGAGTTTCTTGCTGGAACCCTGGCTCATACGAAGTACTTCAGATTCTTTCACAAGGTATTTGAACACATCTAGAATTCCAGAATGACCTGGGAGTGTCGAGTGGCTATAGCTGCGAGGCAGAAACCAACTGTCCATTGGCTTCCGGAAAGTATTAGAGAAATTCCATTATTTGAGGCTCTTTTCTTCGTACTTAGCTACAGGATACTGACAAATTTCCCAGGCTTGGTTGTTGTGTTTCCCCTTTAATCAGTGAAAATTAAATAGATAAAAAGAAATCAGTGAAAATTAAATAGATAAAAAGAAATCACACTAACACCCTTCCCCCGTGGCTCACCTTCCCACGTGAACCCAGAGAGGAGAAAGGACATAGGGAGCCCAATAATAAAATGTTCCAGTGGTTTCTCAGGGAGTTAAGCATCTCCAGGGCCCGTTAGAATGAATATCTCCAGGGCTGTAACTTCAAGATGAGACACAGCCTACCAAGATCTTGATGACTAGAAACAATGCTAATTACAATTTCCCAAATCCTTCTCCTTCTCAGAAATCTACTGGTTGGTTTGGGTCAGAATGTAGAGTTTTGGGTACATAACAATTCAAATACACTTTTAGATAAAATAAAATAATCTACTCCGTCTAGAATAATGTCTCTATTGAGCATCTCCTGTTTGCCTTTATCAGCTAAGCTTCTTTGGTGGCAAGAAAGAGAGTTTGATTCAAGGTTGTTTAAGAAGAAAGAAGTCTCACATGGGAATCCAGGACCACCCTATGGAATCTAAGGCTGGGGATATACAAGGACTCAGACAAGAACCGAAGTTAGGGGTCCGTACGGTCAGGGCTCTCTCTGCTGCACCCCGAGCATCACCTCCATCCTTTCTCTATTTCTCTATCATCTTCTATTTCTCTGCCTTTGAAAAATATGCCTGCCAAACACAGTAAAGTACCAGCTTGCCTCTATTCATTCACTCATTTAAAATATTTATAGATTCCTTATCACAGGCACTGTATTATTCTAGGAGCTGGTGAAACCGTAGGGAGAAAAAAAGGAAGGTGATAAAGTTACTGCTCTCATGAAGTTTGTTTTCCAGTGGGAGATACAGGCCATACAAAAAAAAAAATATATATATATATATATATATATATATATATATAAATAAATGGTGTGCTACATGATTTATTTTGTATTTTATCTAATTATTTACTATCATATAACTACAAAACATAATAAAATCACATCCTAGAATATGTAAGTTTGACCTTTAGAAGATGGTTTTACATTGTAAATTATAAACCCTGGAGAGAGGACCTGGTGACATTGATCAGAACAGATCACTGTACTAGAGAAGTGAACAGAATACGGTCAGAAATTAGTGTATAACATGAAAAGGCATGGATCTGAGGTTAAGCATGCTTCAGATAGTCTTTGTGTTTCCAGAGTAGAAATGCAATGTTCTACCATTTGACCTTGGTCCGTGAGATCAATGGCGAGGACAGAGGTATCGTAAGGAGGATGCAGAGATGCAGAGTTTTGACCTTCTTGGACCCACAAGAACACATAAACTGGGCACACCAGTGGAGTCTGGTCCCAATACAAGAATTGTTCTTAATGCTCAGATAAGGTCTTCTTCTCCACGCCGGTGACATCATGAAGAAAACAAAATGAAGCACAATGGATAGGAATGAGGCATTATGTGCTACTAGAAACGCAATTTGGGGACCTTCTCTGTAGGGGAATCTTTAGGGTAAGTTTGAGGAGGAATTTGAGTATGATCTCACCAAGAGTGAGATCATACATGGGAAGAGTTGTCTTGGTCATGGCAGTGTCACTTGACGTTTCCCCCATAGTGAGATCCAAGTGGGGAAGCAACTCACATGACCTCATCTGTCCCCTTGTTTCCAGCGTGGCTTAGAAGGAGCTTCCTGCGTGGAGGAAAGAGATGACCCCAGCCTCTCAATGGCTGTCGTGAGTTGCCTGGACCACCAGCAGCTGTGAAGTCTGCACCTCTACCCTTGCTGCTGTTAGAAGAGGTAAAACACGCCCAGAGGACATGGGATGGGGTCTTCCCAGACAGAGTGAGGCATTTAAGTGTCTGCTCCAACACTTGATGAACAAAATATGTCATTTCATGTACATTCACTCAACTGCAGCCTCAATGTCCCACTTCCCCTCTCTCCCTGTTTCTGATGGACGAAGAGAAGTTCTATCACGGGTTCCCAGGAACATGCCTACTGAAAGCAGCTCGTTTGCCTCGTCCCTGTTTGTCCATTTCTGTTCCCCTCTAACCTTTAAAGAACCTAATTATAGGAATGGGATCCCTAGGCAATCTAACCGAATTCCTGACTTGTGCTCTCCTAAATGCACACCGCGCCTTGCCTAACCTGTTGATTCTTCTCCTAGATTAAAAGAAGTCAGGATGAAGAAAGCAGTTAAAGAATGACTAGATCCCTACCCCCAGGGGCCCCCTTAGCAATCCTGCAGGCAGAGGGTCAGCCAGTCTGCACACAATGGAGAAGGATGCAGAACCCACACCGCCCCAGGAATTCCCTGGTGGTCCAGTGGTTAGGACTCTGTGCTTTCACTGTTGAGGGCACGGGTTCAATCCCTGGTCGGGGAACTTAAGATCCCGCAAACTGCGCAGTGTGGCAAAACCAACCAACCAACCAACCGATGAACAAACAAAAAAACCCAACCTCCTACCTTGATGATTCACTGAGATTCTTCCCTCTTTTTTCCTTTAAAAACTGTCATGGCTGAGCACGATCTTCGGAGTTGGTCTCTGGACAGGAATCCACCTCCCCAGACTACTGGCTTTTCTGATTAAAACAACTTTCCTTTCTATTGACACTGGCCCCTTGCATCACTGGTTTTTGAGTGGTAAACGCACCTGAACCCTGAGCTCGGTAACACTCCTTGCTCCCCAGCTGGATTCCTCTCTGGCAGGAGACTGGACGTTCAGCTCGTGAATGGCCACCACGTGCCAAACGCTTAATTGTATTTGTGTTATTATGCATCTCATTTTCTACACCAATGACCCTGGTCCTTTACGGGCATCTGATAAAACATCACATGGGAGTGATAGTAAGTGTTTTATGGCAATTCCAATGGTTTACAAGAAAATTGGGCGGGTAAAATGAGTTTAGCTTCAAGACATTGTAATTTCAATCATGATACGTTTGCTTCTTTTCTGTTTTCTCCCTACACTTTCCCCTGTAAATGAGGGTACAGTTTGAGCACCTTCTGTCTACCCCAAAGCACAATACCCTACATAAAGAACAGAACCTAGAAATTGCAGCATCAAAGTAAAATTAAATTTCAGGCTATAGAAAGAGGTGCAAAATGAAATAAAGCTTCCAGGATTAAGGGGAAATTCATACTTAAAATGACAACCAAAGTGAAAACCGTTTCACAGAGATTGAAAGACTCAAGATCTATCACCTCAGGTTAGAAAAATGAGGCAGGGGAGGAGAAATGGAGGTTTACTTAGACAATCCTAAAATACAATCCCACGTCTCATGATTTCTGAGGCTGCTAAGAAAAGTAGCTTGGGGAACCACCCTGCAATTTCTCCCCCCCCACCACCACCAAAAAAAATCTGATTATATCAGACAGATGTGCTCATTTCTCATTTAAAAACTTTCTAAAACCTTCAGACTTCCAGAATATCCTCAAAGCAATACATGGAAAAAAATATCAAAAGTTTGCAGCAGATTCTGAATTCAACTAAGGCTAACTCCCAGATGGGAGCTGGTGATGATAACTGCCTTGAACATCCTGAGATCTGGATTCTAACAGTCCAGGCTCAGAACAATCTCTCCATCTGTGAAATATATGTCTTGGACCAAACAATCCCTACTCATAATTTCTGTGATTTTCTTAATTCAAGTGGTGTTGGGGACCACCAGGGAGACAATATCAAGTATTAGATAATGGCTTCTCAATTTGGCAAAAGATGGGAAATCACAGGATAACAAATGTTAATATATTCCCCACTTGAAGGCACAGATCAAACGAAGAGACACTCAGAGGACATCCTCCCAAAGACTTAAAAATTCTGATATAAGCAGTATCCATATTTAGAAGCCTAGTAGTCTCAAGCTCTATATCTTTAGTCATTTAGAATAATTGCTTTTGCACACTGGCTGGAACCAAAAGCTCTTCTTCTTGTGCCATTTTTTGCAATTCTGTGACATGTACTATAAAATAAAATTTGACATTTTTATACTAATTAATGGTATATAGTCAGAACTGTAACCTGGTGTATAAGACAGGTCTGCAAAGGGCAGAAACACAGCTTCAACTGGTTTTAGCAAATAGACATGATTGGCTCATATATGTGACAAGCCTAGGGAAAGTATGGACTTCAGGT
The DNA here is from genome assembly GCF_059928025.1 of Delphinapterus leucas. NCBI lineage: Eukaryota > Metazoa > Chordata > Mammalia > Artiodactyla > Monodontidae > Delphinapterus > Delphinapterus leucas. The sequence goes on along the minus strand of NC_143142.1, from coordinate 2,857,380 downwards.
AGAGCTACATCTAGGTGTAAAACATGGCTATAAGGAATCTGGACCTCACCTTCAACTGGATGCTTTTCTCTGTGCATCTATTCTCAGGAAGAGTTATGCCACATTACTGGCAAATTAATTACCAGCCCCTCTAAGTCTGTATTCTACCATTCCAGGTAGAAAGAGCAGAAAGAAAAAACAAAAAGCTTATTTCCTGCAAAAGTCATGGGAATGATACTCATTGAACCCACATATATATATCTCTCACTCATCTACCTATACATGTGTCCAGGGGAATTGGTTAGATTTGGACCACGTTGCTGTCTCCCCTAGAGTTAGAATATGGAGTTAGCTCTACTCCAAGCAAATGAACTGAGAATTGGGGAGGACTGGTCCCACTTTTATTTAGTTATGTGTTAGTCTGTCTTTTGCCCATAGAATATAAGCTCCATGAGGGCAGGAAAGTTGTCTGTCTTATTTACTACTGTATCCCTAGTACCTATAATACCGAATATCACATAATAAGCACACAACAAATATTTCATGAATGAATGAAAAGAAGAATAAAAAATGATGGCCAGTCAAAAGCAACAGAAGTCCAGTACCCAATTTATTTTGTAACCTTATAATAAGTATGGAGTATCTGGTTGCAGTCCACAGATCTGTAAATCACCAGAAACAGGCTTACAGATATCAAAAGCAAACTTATGGTTACCAAAGGGGAAACATTGTGTGTGTGTGGGGATAAATCAGGAACTTGGGACGAACACACACACACACACACACACACACACACACACTACTATATATAAGATAGATAACCAACAAGGACCTACTGTTATAGCACAGGGAACTCTGCTCAATATTCTGTTTTAATCTGTATGAGAAAAGAATCTAAAAAAGAATGAATGTATGTATATGGATAACTGAATCACTTTGCTGTACACCTGAAACTAACACAACACTGTAAATCAACTAGACTCCAAGAAAATTTTAAAAAATTAAAAACCCAAATCTGTAAATCGCCAAGACTTATTCTACATTGTTTAGTACTTTCCAATTGTCCTAATATGTATGTGTCACATGCAGAGTCTACAGAAGATTCCCTGTCTGGAGAAGGAGATAAAAATCCCAAACAGTAACATACGCACATTACTAAGTATAAAATAGGTAGATAACAAGGACCTAATAATCTATAACAGAAAGAATCTGAAAAAGAATATATATATAACTGAATCACTTTGCTGTACACCCACCTGAAGCTAACACAACACTGTACATTAACTATACTTCAATTTAAAAAATGGTTAAAAAAATCCAAAACAGCAAGTGAATCATGGACAGAGCGTTATGGGAGCAGAGAGAAGAGACAGATACTCTGATCTTTGTTCAGGGGGCTAGGGATTGGCGATGCCCAGAAATGGGGACGTTTACGCTGAATAATAAAGCATGCGTATATTTGGATAGGCAAAGCATGGAGGGAAGGACATTGCAGGCAACGGAAACAGCATATGTAGATGCACAGAGAATTTGTTTAAAAAACAATCTTAAACGTTTTATTCACATACTTTTAATCTACACGCGGCAGCTGTTTGACAGACTGCATTTCACAGCACCATCACTTGGCTCACACAGGCATCTACCCCCAGGTTGTAACCACCATCATCTGTACCATCCAGCTTTCTTAAACCTACTGAATCAATCATAAGTATCACGGAGGGGGCTGAGATGCAGGTAAAGAAGGGTGAGAAACAGGCAAAAAGATGGACCCAAGTTTCTGGAACGTTTCTTCTCTCTGAAGTTGCAGCCGAGAGTCTAGTAGGTGTTCCTTCTTTTCCTTCTGTTTTGAAACATCATCGTCCAGATTCTTCCCACTCCTCTTCCTCTTCCTCCTTCTCTTCTTGTTCTCCTTCCCTTTCTCCTTCTTCATAATCTGAGCCCTCGTTCGACTGTTCTCTTATCTCTCTGGAACTCCAAAGCTTCCACGCCCCCTGCAAATTCATCTAAAGCCTATTCCGACATCCAACACTTCATCACTGTGGACCTGTTCCTCTCTGGCTCTTCCACATATTCTATGTGGTCCACTGCCACTCAGCATCGTGGCCTTCACGCTGTCCCTCTTCTGTGTACTCTTGAGTATACAGTCCAATCCACCAGCTTCGTGAATGACGATTTTATCCTCTCCTCTGAGAGGATGGGAACAGCCGTGAGCTTCAACTTGAGGACGGCAAGTGGTGCTGGAGGCATCTATGGACCAGACATGCTGAAGGGACAGAGAGATTCTAGAATCTGAAGGGCTCAGGAGCGTGCTACAGAGTTTTGTTTATATGATACAATATTCTTTTCAGTTTTTAAAATGCTATATAATATGTGAAAGGTAGTGCTTTGGAACTCTTTTTTCAGGTGTTGGCATGGAGGGAATATTTGACTTTTAAAAATGAAACTGGGAATATTTGAGGAGAGAATCAATTCAGATCAATGGCAGTGACGACAATTAAGCACTGACTGCATGCTGGTTGAAGCAATGGATAAACCAAGACATGAAAGTATGAAGGAAACGGACATTAAATAAACCTTTATTTTAAAGTAATTTCTCGGGACTTCCCTGGTGGCGCAGTGGTTAAGAATCCACCTGCCAATGCAGGGGACGCGGGCTTGAGCCCTGGTCTGGGAAGATCCCGCATGCCACGGAGCAGCTAAGCCCGTGCACCACGGTGACTAAGCCTGTGCTCTAGAGCCCGTGAGCCACAACTACTGAGCCCGCATGCCACAATTACTGAAGCCCTTGCACCTAGAGCCCGTGCTCTGCAACAAGACAAGCCACTGCAATGAGAAGCCCGTGCAGCGCAACAAAGACCCAATGCAGCCAAAAATATTTTTGAAATTAAAAACACAAAGTTCTCTCCTCCTCCCCAAACATCCTCTTCTTTACCCTCCTTTTCACTAATAGAAGTATCGTGTAAGAGAAAGAGACTGTTTGAATGCTAGACCTGAAAATTCCTAGCTATGTGACCATGGGAAGGTCACTTCATTTACGGACCTGATGTTTCCTCCAGTGTAAAATGGAAGAGTATCTATCCTGGAAATTGTTATAGAAATTAAAGGAGATGCCACATGTATCAAAGTGCCTGTAAATGCATACCCCAAACCACGTGTACCGGATAAACTGAGGGTTTTAAAAGATACCTTCAGGGAGTAATCAGGTACAGGCAGACCTCAGAGATATTGCAGGTTGCATTCCAAACCACCACAATAAAGCTAATATCACAATAAAGGCAGTCACGAGAATTTTTTGGTTTCCCAGTGCATACAGAAGTTATGTTTACACTATACGGTAGTCTGTTAAGTGTGCAACAGCATTATGTCAAAAAAACAAGGTACATACCTTAATTTAAAAAGATCTTATTGGGACTTCCCAGGCAGTCCAGTGGTTAAGACACTGTGCTCCCAACGCAGGGGGCACGGGTTTGATCCCTGGTCTGAGAACTAAGACCCCACATGCTGCACCGCGCAGCCAAAAAAATAAAAGACTTTATTGCTAAAACGTGCTAACCATCGTCTGACCCTTCAGTGAGTCGTAATCTTTTTGCAATCCTAACATCACAGATCACCGTTGCAAATATAATAGTAATGAAAAAGTTTTGAGATACTGTGAGGATTATTGAAATGTGACATAGAGACACAAGGTGAGCAAATGTTGCAAAAATGGCGCCAATAGACTTGCTCAATGCAGGGTTGCCGCAAACCTTCAATTTGTAAAAAACACAACTTCTGCAAGATGCAAGGAAGTGAAGCGCAACACAACAATCAAAATGAGTGAAGGGTCTTGGCTCTCAGGACTGTGTCCTGATGCAACCAGCACTGTGATTCCTCCAGCAGAGGGTACCCACTCCACGCGCACTGATTGTAGCCACAGTCTGGCAGACCCAGATCTTGTCGATTTGCATGAGAAGCAAAAGGCTACATTTGGATGTAAAATTTCCCAAATTCTAAAAGCACAGGAGGAGGGAAATAAAACGTATATGTAGCCCTGATCTGGCTACATTTGGATGTAAAATTTCCCAAATTCTAAAAGCACAGGAGGAGGGAAACAAAACGTATATGTAGCCCTGATCTGGCCTGCAGGTCACCCTATGGCAACCCCTGATTATACACGTTGTTTACTGAAGCTACCATTTTGATCAGTCAAGCCAATTGCATGATTCAGAACCTCCCTGCCTGCTGTACGGAAATGTCTAAAGCTGTACCGGCTCAATTTATCTGAGGCCATTTTAGAGGACTCGGTTTCTTTTACTTATCACCAGAAGGCTGTTTTAAACACTTGGAAGGTCAGATGAGGCCATATTTAAAAGTTAACTTGGGCTTCCCTGGTGGCGCAGTGCTTGAGAGTCCGCTTGCCGATGCAGGGGACTCGGGTTCGTGCCCCGGTCCGCGAAGATCCCACGTGCCGCGGAGCGGCTGGGCCCGTGAGCCATGGCCGCTGGGCCTGCGCGTCCGGAGCCTGTGCTCCGCAACGGGAGAGGCCACAACAGTGAGAGGCCCGCGTACCGCAAAAAAAAAAAAAAAAAAAAAGTGACCTTACTTTTCAATGAAATTTATTCAAGTACAGTTTGCATATCATAAAAGGCACCCACTTGAAGCACACAGTTGGATGAATTTTGACAAATGTATTCAGTCATGTAACCACAATCAAGTTATAGAACAGATCCATCAATGCAATAAGTCCCTTGTGAATCTGTGTAGTCAATTTCCAGCCTCTCCACTGCCCTAGGTAACCCCTAACATGCTTTCTGTCACTATGGTTTAGATTTGCCATTTATCGAATTTCGTATAAATGGAACAGTACACTATGCACTCGTTTGTTTCTGGCTTTTTCTACTCAGCAAAATGTTTTGGGGATTCATCCATGCTCTGTGCCTCATTACTTTACTCTTTTTAATTTTCGAGTTTTATTCCATTTACGGGTATTTGGAAGTGTGTTCATAAATTCACCTGATGGGGACACTGGGTCATTGTGAATAACGCAGCTGTGAGTAAATATGTAAATATAAGTCTATCCGTCTTTTTACTAACTAATAGTGTTGAATATTTCTCTCATGTGCTAATTTACCATCTGTATATGTTCTTTTGTGAAACCTCTGTTCAAATGTTTGGTCCATTTTTTAAACTGGGTCACATTTGTCTTCTCTCCTGGATGCCAGCCCTTTGTCAGCAATGTGATTTGCAACTATTTTCTCCCAGTCTGTGAACTTGGTTTCAATATCAAAAACAATATTCTGTATTTTACAGAGTTTCCACATCCATCACCTCATTTTATCCTCCTTGCCAGGGAGGGAGAAGACACGTTGTATCTTAATATTTCAGATGAAGAAAATAAGAAGAGAAAAAATGACTTATTTTATGTTACACAGCTGTTAACCGACAAATATCGGGCCATTAATTAGATCTGCAGTGCTTTTAACCACCTCAGAATTCATTCACCGAAAGGTAAGCAATACGAAAAGGACATTTTTTTTCTTTCTTTTTTTTTTTTCTTCTTTTTTGTTCCCTGATGTATCTCCAGGGCTTAGAACTGTGCCTGGAACATAAAAGTCGCTGAAATAATTGTTGACTAAATTCCTCTCTCTTTTCATAATAAAACTAAGGTCTGACTGATAGAAAACTGCCTCTCACCCGACCTCTTTCTGTGTTTCACTGACTGTTCCTCTCCATCACGTGACGTAAGTCCCAGCCACAGTGATTGGTCCAGAGAGAGGCACATGACCAAGGCTGGTCCAATCAGAGTAAGTCTCAGGATTTCTGGAGGAATTAATTAGAGAGACACTTTATCGTGTCTTTCCTACTGGATTGGAAAGTGGGATGATTTGATGCTGGAGCAGCTGTACCCAATTTGCCATGAAGAGAGGTGACCTTTCTGAGAATGTAGCCAGCGCAGAGAAGAGGCAGATGACAGACAGAACTTTAGTAATGACGCCAGCTTCTAAACTATAAATCCAGATTGTGTAACAAAACAACAGTAAATATGTATCATCCTCATGTTCTTTGAGGTCAGGGATTTTGGAGCGGCTTAGTTGGGATGTTTTGGCCCAGGGTCTCTCAGGAGGCTTCAGGCACCTGAAGGCTTGACTGGGCTGGAGGACGTGCTTCTGGACGAGGCTGAGGCAGAAGGCTGGTAAGCTGGCACTGGCTGTAGCAGGGGTGCTTCTGTGCATCCCCACGTGGCCTTTCCATGTGCTACTTGAGTGTCCACGTGTCATGGCAGCTGGCTGGCTTGTGCCACAGTGAATGTTCCAACAAAGAGCAAAGCAGAAGTGGTGATGTCACTGACGATCTGGCTTCAAAAGTCACACATCATCACTCTGCTAGGCTTTATTGATTAGAGGCAAGCCACTAAGTCGGACCCACACATAAAGGGAGGGTTATTAGACTCTGCCCTTTTTTTTTTTTTTTTTTTTTTTTTGCGGTACGCGGGCCTCTCACTGCTGTGGCCTCTCCCGTTGCGGAGCACAGGCTCCGGACGCGCAGGCTCAGCGGCCATGGCTCACGGGCCCAGCCGCTCCGCGGCACGTGGGATCTTCCCGGACCGGGGCACGAACCCGTGTCCCCTGCATCGGCAGGCGGACTCTCAACCACTGCGCCACCAGGGAAGCCCTAGACTCTGCCTTTTGAAGGGAAGAATGTCAAAGAATACTTAAACATTTAAAAAATTTATTTCATTGAAGTATCGTTGATTTACAATGTTGTGTTACTTTCTTCTGTACAGCAAAGTGTTTCAGTGATACATATATGTGCATCCTTTTTATAATCTCTTCCCTTGTGGTTTATCACAGGATATTGAATAGAGTTCCCTGTGCTATATAGCAGGACCTTGCTGTTTATCCATTCTATATATAATAGTTTGCATCTGCTCATCCCAAACTCCCACTCCATCCATCCCCCAACCCCCCTCCCCCTTGGCAACCACCAGTCTGTCTTTAGACATTTTAAAGCCACCACACCAGCCATACTTGAAGCTCTACTTCAAGAGTTTTTTGTTTCATGAGCCAATAATTCCACCACCACCATCTCCACCAAATCTCCTAGTTTATTCTTTTTTTGCACCTTGAGTAAACTAGCTGGACCTGAGTTTTCTGCCACTTTCACTAGAAAGAGAGAATCCTAACTGATACAGAAATCAGAAATATGTCGTCTCACTCTAAATGTAGCATTCCTTCTGACACACCATAGCTGTCAAATTATGGTCTGATTTTTGACACTGAAAGGCTAGATTTTTATGCTGTGTATACAACACTGGGGCTTCTTAAAAAAATCAATAGTAATGCACACATCTCTCATCTTGCTTACCTTAATGAAATGACATAGTTTATCTGTGCACGTGAGCTGCATGAACACGCAAGGCTGCGTTTTATTCTCTTTGCATCCCCAGTGCCTAGCGAAGTGTCAGCTGTAAATTAGATGTTTAATATACATTTGCTGAACAGGGCAGATTGAACTGCACTGCTTGAAATGAGTGTCAGTGTTGAAGACGCTTAGAATTCTGCTTCTATGATACATTCTTTTCATAGTTATGATTCGTTGGAAGCTGGAGCCCCTCCATCAGGAACGCAGCCCTCCAACTGCAGCCCTGTTCTTATGGGAAAATATGGTCCAGTGTGAGACAGATATGCTCTACGATTAGCGATGCTCCAGAATGCCCAGTGATGGAAAACAAGAACTGCCGATAATAGAATTGCTCTTTAGTCATTCAGAGAGACTGATTTAATCAAAGCCTTCCAGCACCAACTGCTGCTTTGTGCCATGAGAGGCAGTTTCCAAAGAACATTAACTCTTACATCTCCCCAGAACCCCAATTCAGCATGTTTTTTTACTATTTATCTATCTATCTACCTACCTATCTATCTATTTATGGCCGCGTTGGGTCTTAGGTGCGGCATGCCGGATGCTTTCACTGCTCTTCGTTGTGGCTCGCGGGCTTCTCTCTAGTTGTGGCACGTGGGCTCCAGAGCGCGTGGGTTCTGTCGTTTGCAAGCACGAAGGCTCTCTCCTTGAGGCGCGTGGGCTTAGCTGCCCCACGGCATGTGGGATCTTAGCTCCCCGACCAGGGATCGAACCCACGTGTCCTGCATTGGAAGGCGGATGCTTTACCACTGGACCACCAGGGAAGTCCCTCAGCATGTTTGGAAATCAGCATTTACCTCCTAAGCACCGTGGATACAATGCTATCCACTTGAGTTTCCTCATCTCTTAATCTAGATGCCTGTCAATTTTCCCAGTAGGAGACCAGGCAACCACACACATAACTGTCCCCAGAAGTCAAAACTCTGTGTCTCATTACTATCAGTAAGTTGGTTTTCAGACTTTCACTGCCTTTTAAACTCATTTCAGGAAAGACTTTTTGTACACACACCTCCCCTCGCATACTAGTTACGAATAAAACGAATATGAATAAATGAATGAATAAATAAATGAATGAAGAGTCTGAGAAACAATGAAATTTGACATTTGAAACTTCACTGGCCTTATAAAGTCTTGCAGGGGCACTGACAATGACGCAAGAATCACGCAAAGCGCTTTTCACGCATCAACCTCCTCCATCCTTAGGACCCCTGAAGGCATGTGTCGCTATCATGTCCATTTCACACATGTGGAGAGTGAGATTAGGAGGCCATATATCCTGGCCATCGCCACACAGCTGACAGGTGCCAGGGCAGGGACACTGAATCCGCATTACCGTTCACTTAACCACTAAGCTTTCATAACTCCGGGGGACCTCACTGGAGTCAAATGACCTTTTAGTGCAGCACTGCGGCTGAGAGCTCAAGCTTGGGACCCGTCTCCCTTGGGGTTTGAGACTTCATTCTGCCAATATTGCAGGAGTGAACTAGGGAAGTGTCCTAGATTCCTTTTGCTGCTCTAACAAATCACCACCAACTGAGTGGCCTAAACCACACACATCCATTCTCTTACAGTTCTGGAGGTCAGAAGTCTGAAATCAAGGGTCAGCTGGGCGGGTTCTTTCTGGAGACCTCAGGGGAGCATCCATTGCCTTGCCTTTTACAGGTTTTAGAGGCGGCCTGCATTCCTTGGCCCCTTGGCCCTTTTCTGAATCCTTTAAACCCCTGATTCCATTGTAACCTCTCTATTTCTATAATCAAGCCTTCCTCTACTTCCCCCGTATAAGGACCATTGCAATCACATTAGGTCTCCACCAGGATAACTCATGATACTCGCCCCATCCCAGGATCCCTAAGGTAACCACATCCGCAAAGACTTCTACCTGGTGAGGTAACATAGTCACAGGTTCCAGGAATTAGAACGCAGACAGTTTCTGGGCGGAGGGAAGGAGGGAGGCATTATTCAGCCTATGCCAGGGAGTCACTTAGGTTACCTAAATTTTGCTGTATCTCCGTTTCATGATCCATAAAACGAGGATGGTATTTTTGCCTTTAGTGTTGAGAGAATGAATCAGATGAGCTCAGCGTACGGTAGTTATAGGTAAAACACTTAGAAGATGTTGGAACATACTCATCTCTTAATAAGTGGAAGATATTAGCAGTCGATTTACTGTTCGGAGGCATCCCAAAATAGACATTATACTGTAATGAAAAGGGCTAATCTGAGGTTCTGGGAATATCTAAAGATGGAGGAGATGAGGGAGGGGATTAAAGACAGCAAAGCCATTGGGGCTTGGAGGGACCACAACTGCCCACCCAGGGTGGGATAGAGCTGACCTCCATCTTCAGTGGTGTCAAGCCATCTCATTGCCATATGTTAAAATAGCCCTCGCCAATAAATACTAAATGAAATTTCCCTTCCCCATGCAAAATTCAATTCACATCTTCTCATAAACCCTGCCTAAGCCTTCTGCTACAATTTCTTAGGCTATAACCCCATCACAAGGTCGCTCTGAAATTAGTTTGGAGGCAGTTCTCTCTGTGGCAGGCATGGGTGAATAAGGAATAAGGGAAGGAAAATTATGCTTTTTTTATATTTGTGCTTTAAAAATAAAATTCAACTTCTGATACTATCCATTGAATCAGAACTTGTTGATTTCCTTTATTTTATATGATTTTGATATATGTCCTAAGAGTATTACATAATGGATCCATTCCAATGTATCTTACTAAAAGATAAGCAAGGTACATTATATCTCATCAGTACTGCAAGTATTTTCATTAATCCAATCCAAAGTGAATTTAGCTTTGTGTTCTTAAATGTAAACACACACAAAAATGTACAATGTACGTAGTTACTAAGATAGTCAGAAGGCAATCATTTTTCAAAGATAATTCTTTTTCCAAGGAGAGTAAACGATTTCATGAATTCCTTGACAGCTCCCTTCAAGCCAGCCCTCGTTTCAGTCCTGAAGAAAATGTGAGTATTTCTCTATGGCAAGTTTAGAATAAAAATAAAAGAATTAAACCTCGATATTTTACGTAATTAAGAAAAGTAATCTATGCTTATTGTAAAGACTGGCAAATGTCAACAAATGAAGGACAGATTTAAGATCCATGAGAACAGATATTCTGTTTTGTTTAGCATTGAACCCATGTACAATACAGTACCGAGCACATGCTGGGTTCTCAAAAAACAAAAAAAAAGGTGTATGGTCTGAATTGAAGAGAAAATAAATATCACCCATAATCTCACTGTTATTAAAATGTTGTGATAGAAATTTCATTTTTAGCCTTTGGACTATGTTGTATGTATGTGTATACATATCAGTCAATTAAGAGCATTTTCTTTTACCAATAAATCTTGAAAATACCGTTTTATTGGCCCTGTCACATTCTCCTATGGGAATACGATCAAGTTTTTTAATCATTCCCCTATCCTTAATGTTTAGTGGATTCTAAAATTTGTACTATTAATTAAAGTGTGAAGACCATGCTTAATATTTCTGATGAATTATTTAGGATAAGTTCCTAGAATACAGGACCAAAGGGTTAATCAACATTTTAACAAATCTTGGCACATACAGATATACTGCTTTTCTGTATGGGAACTTCTATGAAGAGTTTCTATTGTTTACAATTATACTCACGTGAAGTTGTACTAAAATAGACTTTTCTCAAATGCAGTATAGAGCGGTCTAGGCTTTAACATGTTACAGATATTTTGTCCTTGAAATATGTCTCACCCCACTTTTTTTTTGTAGATAGTGGCCACTTTAATTCGCGCGATGATTGATACAAACCATTTGAAGGCAATAAAGCAGTTTGACACACAGAATTTTTTGGAATGAAAGTGGAGGAGGGGGCGAAGAGAAGAGAAAGATGCTAACCTTTTGTCTCACCCCATTTTAAGACACCTAAACTTTAAGGAAGGGTTATTAATCTGGTGTCCATGGAGATGGAATTCAGGGATCTTGGATGGGAAAAATGCATCTTTATATATATATTTCTCTAGCTAGCCGTGAACTGAAATCTATCTATCTATCATCTATCTATCTATCAATGTTCTATCTGTCTAGCCTTGAACTGAAATTTAGCATATCCTTCAAAAATAAATGTAGGCAACGACCAAAGTAGGGGTGACGGTGACTTTTCAGCAATAGAAGTCACAGTGATCTTCATATCACACTGCATTTGTAATAGAGATTTCAAAATATATTCCACCCTTAACGTATATTTAAAAGCGCAGTACTTATCAGACGTGCTGCTAGGCTTCGTTCTTAGGGTTTTATTAAGGAAGCACATATACCGCATCACAGTGGAAAATATTTTGACAGATGTAAAAGAAAAATCTATGCACACAGCCATGAAGCCATGTATGTTGACAAACATCTTCATTCCAACTTATTACTGGTACTTAACAGTCATTCTCTCCACACAGCCCCTTCAGGAACCCATACTGTCTCATTTCTTTGCTAGGGCTTCACACAGGTTTTCTCTGTAAGGATTTGTTATAACAAGCACCTACACACCACACAAAATGCTGCTCTCATCCACGTTCCATTCAGCTCCAGGAGTGTGTAATCAAAACCACATTTAGCAAGTATCTCAGGCTTCAAGAGTTCCACGAGGAAAACGGTGAGTGGCTATAGACAAACACAATACCCTTGACAGAAACTGATGTCGACTGACTTGAAAGAATACCTTGGTGTGTTTAAAGAGTCCCACATGACTTCTGCACATCGTGAAATTGATCCTAACACAATTACATCCTTCCTCTATAGGTATTCTGCCCACAACTGAAAAAAACAACAACACTTTTTTCCTCTGAAATATTTCAGACTTCAGAGTATAGGAAAGGGGTCACTGACCTTGCAGTGTGAGTCATCCTAGGCATCTTATTTCTATGGTGTATTTACTGGATCTACCTTTATGACAAAGATGAAAGAGCTAGAGTCCCCTGCATTTACTGACTGGCATCTTTTGTTTAAAGAAACAAAAGCTCTTTAAAATAGTGAGATGAAAGCTTTTAATGCTGCCTGTAATTAGAATGGCCGGTCAGTGGGTCATTTCTCCTCGTGATGATTACAGAACATTTAAACTGAAGCTACGTTTTCCTTTGACAGGAAGTTTTCTAAAACTTCTAGAAGAGCAAGTTTATATAAAAAGAAAGGGAAAATAAATTTAGAAAGAATTCAGGTAACCTGGTGCCTGATAACTTAGTGGATCCCAGTGAAAAGCTGAAAATCAAGTAATTTAAAATGAGATCTAGAAATTGTATATACAGCCACCCCTCAGTAACTTGGGGGATTAGTTCCCACCCTCACCTCCAAATACCGAAATCTACAGATGCTCAAGTCCCTTATACACAATGGTGTTTCGTCTTCGTGTATAATCTATGCACATCCTCCCATATACTTTAAATCATCTCTAGGTTACTTATAATTTATAACTGATGCCATGTAAATGTCACATAAAGAGTTGTAAATACAATGTAAATGCTATGTAAATAGTTGCTGGTGCGAGCAAATTCAAGTTCTGCTTTTTGGAAAATTCTGAAATTAAAAAAATATATATATTTGATCTGCAGTTGGTTGAATCTGCAGATGTGGAACCCGTGGTAAGGAGGACTTCCTGTACGCGGACTCATAGAATGTGTCCTGTCACGTGACTGGCCCCTACCTCTCAGTATACTTCTGAGATTTATCCAGGTTGTTTTTGTTTGGGGTTTTTTTTTTTTTGCCATGCTGCATAGCTTGTGGGATTTTAGTTCCCCGACCAGGGATTGAACCTGGGCCCTCGGCAGTGAGAGCGCAGAGTCCTAACCACTGGACCGCCAGGGAGTTCCTTATCCACGTTTTTTCATGCACCAGGAGATAGTTCTTTTTCACTGCCATGTAGTATTCCACTGCTAAAATGTAGCACAGTTTTTAATCCACTCACCAGCTGATACACATCTGGGTTATTTCCAACTTGGGCTATTATGGAAAAAGCAAAATTATGGATTCAGAAAAGAGACAAGTGGTTGTCTGGAATTAGGGAAGAAGTGGGGATTCATGGCAAATGGGTAAAAAGGGACTTCTTCTGCTGATGGAAGTGTTCTTAAACTGGATGGTATGATGGCTGGACCAAAAAATAAATTTTCTAAAACTCATTTAACTGCACACTTAAAATGGGTTAAGCTTAAGATATATGATTTATAACAAAACCTGTTTTTTTTTTTTAAAAGAGCTCTAGGTAGGAATATAAAGTCCCATGCCCTTATTGCTAATTTTTCTAACTATGTCTCAGTTCAAGTACCATTCCTAAGAAGTGAAAGTCCACCAGGCTAACTGCTGACAAAATCAATCACCAGGGTTAAAAGACTAAAAAGTTACCAAAGAGACTCCTTGAACTGGCACACAGCATGGAAGATGAGGGCTGCCAGAGAAAGGTGCATTCAGAAATGATAGCAAATCCAAAACACAGACACTTAAAAGAAGACATCCCATCCAAGAGAACAATAATCAGAGTGAAATTTTTTTTTTTTTTCAGAGTGAAATTTTTAGAACATAAGAAACAAGGTGATGCTTTTCACAGTTGGACAGTAAATAAAGCTTCTCTGGATGGATCCCATAATTTTTTCTTTTGTTTCTTTTTTTAATGTTCCATGAAATACTATTATCTTTCTAAACTGCTCCCCAGGCTTTCAAGAAATAGATGATCCAATTACAGCATTTGCTTCAGCAAGCCAAGCACACCGGGGAAACCTGGGGATTTCGAGACGCTTGGCAGGGTGCTGACAGCAAAGGACTGTCATGGAGGATGACATGGAGCTACATGATCCAAAAACGGACTTCCGCAAAGAACTTGGCCCTCACTCTCAAAAATATCTAAGGTATGCGGAAATCTGTGCGACATTTTTTTTTTTTTTTTTTTTTTTTTTTTTTTTCGGTACGCGGGCCTCTCGCTGTTGTGGCCTCTCCCGTTGCGGAGCACAGGCTCCGGACGCGCAGGCTCAGCGGCCATGGCTCACGGGCCCAGCCGCTCCACGGCACGTGGAATCTTCCCGGACCGGGGCGCGAACCCGTGTCCCCTGCGTCGGCAGGCGGACTCTCAACCACTGTGCCACCAGGGAAGCCCCCTTTTCTTTTTTTTTTTTTGTATTTTTGTGTGCACCTTTTTTTTGCAGTGGAGACTTACCAAAACAAATATGACTACAAAAGCTCATGAGCCTTTTAAAATTAAAATAATTTTATATTTTGCATTGTGCATATATATTATGCATACATATGTAATTATAAATATAGACATGTATAGTTAAGTTATAGATATGGATATATACGTAAATACAGAGACAGAGATAAAGATATACAGATACCAATTTATATAGATATAGACGTGTTTTTTCCTGTAGGACTCTTATTGGTAATGTTTTCCATGTTTGGAAGGAAGGACCCTAAGGGCTATGTATCCATGGCTGTAAACACACACATACACACACACTTGTGCACACACACACACATTCACTGAAGTTTCAAGTTCAGAAATTTGCATGAAGACAAATATTAAGCCCATGGTTTTCTCGATGGGATGTTCACATATCACATCAGCTATTTCTGCCGATATTTTTGGTCATTCCAATGAATGAAGATGCTTTGTGAAATCACAAGCCCAGGGCAACTCAACATTAGCCATGATCTATGACCCTGGAGAGTGTTTACGAAGTATTCTGATGAACACCAGCAAGGGGCATCATACAATTACTGTCGCTATTAGGTTATTATTTATGCTGCATTGGTGTAGCTCTAGCAGAAAAAACAGTCGGTGTTTTTTATTACAGCGCCCTGGAGATCCTATCCAAAGCAAAGGCAATTTCCCCAGTAAAGATGTGCAGCGGTAACTCACTGCTGTTACCCGCTGAAAGTGGGTGCTAAATAATTTAATTCTATACTTGGTAGTCTACTTGGAAATGGGAGATGTTAAATACCAAATATATGGATGTAATAAAAGTAAAGCAACACAAAGGTAAATTAAGGCAAACCTCACACTTCCCCGTGAGACTGCCTAATGGGATTGTATGCGTGTCAGGAAGTGGAAGATGAGTCAGCCTGGGGTATAATTTCATAGGGAACTGGGCTCATAGCTCTCCTTCACTGTAATGCCATCTGCTTGAACGATCACCGCTTCCTTTCCTAGTCTGTATGTTTCTAATGGGAGTGATACAAATAAGCTTACATTTCCTGGGACACACTCAAATGCTATTTTAGGAAGATCTTAAAGCGCTCTCTTCCAGGATGCCTGCGAGACATCCTTGCACACCTTCCTCTGGGTTGTCTTTCAAATGCTGGTCTTTTAAGTAGCAGCCATGTCTCATCCCGTTCATATCTGTATTATTTCAGCGTTTTTCTGTGGGTCTCTTTTTAGAATTCCTAGAGTGCTATCATACTGTACATGTTATTATTCAAGTTTCCCACTCCCCCTAACATTACATTTTCAGGTCAAACTGAGACAGGCTGGGAACGGGGACCTGGGGCCCTCTGCTGCACTGCTTGCAGCTGGACAAACCTCTCCTTCAGCAACAAAATACAAAGAAACTATAAGGGACTAAAAATAACCGCTCGGCATGAGCAGTTGGAGCAAATTATGGACAAAAAGATACAAAAACACCAAAAACCCAACTGCCACTTCTGAAGGGCCAGGAGCAAAAACAGGGTGTCGGGAGCAAAAGCAGGGCACTGCGCATGCCCCCTGCACTCAACACCACGAGAGGGGTGGGCAGACCTCCTAAGCCACACCTCTGCCCCAACCCCTGGACCCATGCCTACCCTCACCCCAGATAAGGAACAAGCTCGCCCCCCCTCAAGGAGTGAACAAGAGAACCTGTCCCTTGTTCTCGCTCCCCACTGCTGCAGCAGGGGCCCCAATAAAGCCTTCCCTGTATCTCTTATCAATTTCTATTCATTAAGGAAGGCTAAGAACCCTAGTTGGTAACAAAATTAATGTCGATAAACATTAAACACTACATGTAGGCAATTCTTCACAGTTGCCGCATAAGTCTCAATTATATGAATGTATCATTTTTAAATCAATTCACCTTTTGATGGACATTCAGGTTGCTTTCAACAGTTAGCTATTTTTTTTTTAATGCAGCCATGAACATTCTTGTGCACATCCCTCCATATCCACGGCTAAGCTTTCATCTGGAGGAGAGGTACCTAGACCTGTCATTTTAGGGTCACGTGGATGCATGTTTTAAAAGTCAGTAGCCAGTAGATCCTTGTTGGTTATCTATTTAATATATAGTAGTGTGTAAATTTTCATCCCAAACTCTTAATTTATCCCTCCCCCTCCCCTTTGGTAACCGTAAGTTTATTTCCTATGTCTGTGAGTAAGGACCTACTGTATAGCACGGGGAACTACACTCAATATATTGTAATAACCTATAATGGAAGAGGATGTAAAAAAAGAATATAAATATTTATATATATGTATAACGTTGCTGTACACCTGAAACTAACACAACATTGTAAATCAACTATATTTCAATAATTTTTTTTTTAAAAAGTCAATAGTCAGGTATTGATAAGTGTCTCTCCAAGGAGGACAAACCATTTTATAATTCCGCCAACAGTGTATAAGGATTCTGTGTTCTCCCTTATTCTCAGAAAAACATTTTATTATTTGCATCTCTTTTTCTGCCAATACGATTAGGAGAAATGATATCTTGTTGTATTGGAAACAATACCTTTGTCTGTTGTATCCCTAATGCAGAAGTGATTAAAACAAACTTGAATGGAAATGCTTCTGACAAATTCTAAATGTAAAGACAATCTTAAAAAATGACACAAATGAACTTATTTACAAAACAGAAACAGACTCACAGGCTTAGAAAACAAAGGGGAAAGGTGGGGGGAGGGATAAATTAGGAGTTTGGGACTAACGTATACACACTACTAGATATAAAGTAGATAATCAACAAGGACCTACTGTAGAGCACAGGGAACTCTCCTCAACAGTCTGTAATAACCTATATGGGAAAACAATCTGAAAAAGAACAGATACACGTATATGTATAACTGAATCACTATGCTGTACACCTGAAACTAACACATTGTAAATCAACTATACTCCAATATAAAATATAAAAAAAGAATAAAGGCAATGGGAAACCTTTGTTCACACTTGATACAGACTCCATGTACAACTAATGTAATTCATCTGGTACTTTGAGAAACTGTCAGTTAGGCTATGGAAATAAAGTATAACCTCTCATATCTAGGAGGACTTGGGTATGTGTGCTGCATATACTATGTAGTCATATTAACAACTTAAGGACAATTAATAGATGGGTTTTCTTGAACTGATGTTCTTTTCTTTTTATAAGATGCATATTAAAAAGTTTTCTTTTTTTTTTTACATCTTTATTGGAGTATAATTGCTTTACAATGGCGTGTTAGTTTCTGCTTTATAACAAAGTGAATCAGTTATACATATACATATGTTCCCATATCTCTTCCCTCTTGCGTCTCCCTCCCTCCCACACTCCCTATCCCACCCCTCCAGGCGGTCACAAAGCACCCAGCTGATCTCCCTGTGCTATGCGGCTGCTTCCCACTAGCTATCTATCTTACGTTTGGTAGTGTATGTATGCCCATGCCTCTCTCTCGCTTTGTCACAGCTTACCCTTCCCCCTAGAAAGCCCAGAGATAAACCCACGCACATATGGTCACCTTATCTTTGATAAAGGAGGCAGGAATGTACAGTGGAGAAAGGACAGCCTCTTCAATAAGTGGTGCTGGGAAAACTGGACAGCTACATCTAAAAGAATGAAATTAGAACACTCCCTAACACCATACACAAAAATAAACTCAAAATGGATTAAAGACCTAAATGTAAGGCCAGACGCTATCAAACTCTTAGAGGAAAACAGGCAGAACACTTTATGACATAAATCACAGCAAGATCCTTTTTGACCCGCTTCCTAGAGAAATGGAAATAAAAACAAAAATATACAAATGGGACCTAATGAAACTTAAAAGCTTTTGCACAGCAAAGGAAACCATAAACAAGACCAAAAGACAACCCTCAGAATGGGAGAAAATATTTGCAAATGAAGCAACTGACAAAGGATTCATCTCCAAAATTTATAAGCAGCTCATGCAGCTCAATAACAAAAAAACAAACAACCCAATCCAGAAATGAACTGATGTTCTTGATTATTTCAAAGTTTGTCTGTTCACATGTAAGATTATCTAAGAGTCTCACAACAGTCCAACGAAGACTGACATTGTTGGGGCCGATGGTACAGAACAGGGTGTTTTGCCCCTTGTTCCGTCTCTGGTGAAATGTGAGATGGCTACTAGCATAAAAATGAGAAATGAATATTAGATTTCCTGAATCCTACACCCATTCTCTCCCTACTCTCTGTGAAGGCATTATCTTTCAGGTGGTAGTATGTATGACTATTATAATCCGTAAGAGCCATTGATAAGGATACTGAAAGCATTTAAGGCATCAGAAAAATCCCACTCACCACAGGAAAGACATAACATTTTGATAACTTTATACCATTGTCTCAGGTTTTGTTGTTATCAAACTCAGGTTCCGGATGTCCGTAGAGCTGAACTGTCTTGCTGAAGACAGATTGCTAGAAAATACCTCTAATCAAATTATTATATTAATTAAAAACCTCAAGATCTTTTTTTTTCCGTCACTGGATCTGTTATCCTGAGTCAAGCAGCAGTAAATTGCAATCATTAAAACTGCTTTCTAAAGCAAAACCGAACATTTTAAAACAATCTATAATATCTCCATTACGAGTAATTTTTGCCCAGAACAACAACCAAAAAAAAGGCCAGATCTTTCTGGCTTCAAATTTGGACAAGTCAGCAGATGAATTAAGCATCCCAAAATTGTCAGTATGCCACTCGGCAAGGACAAGGACAGATGTCCAGACTCTATTAAACAATCTTCCCAGCCACGCTGCATTATAACTTTATTTATTGTTTGTTTTCCATATCTTATCTTTTCCTAATTAAAAAAAAAATCTATGTTCACTATGGGACTTTTCAAAAATACAAGTAATATCGCCATCATAGACAACAGCCTGATTGAATATCTTCTAAACTTTCCCTGTCCTATATTTATTGATAAACAAAATTGGTATTATCTCGTAGGCCCTTTTGTAATCAACTGATTTTCTTAACAGATTTATCAAGATATTATTCATATGCTATAAAAGTCACCATTTTAATGTTTACCATCCAGTGGTTTTTAGTTGAACAACCGTCAGCACTATTTAATTTTAGAATATTTTTATTACTTCTGAAAGAAACCTCATATCCATGACCAGAATCTCTCCATTTTCCCCTCCCCAGGTAACCACCAAGCTACTGTGTCTAAAAATTTGCCTCTTCTGGACATCATGTATAAATAGAATCATACAATGGATGGTCTTTTTTGTCTGGTTTATTTTACGTAGTACCATGTTTTCAAGGTTCATCTATGTTGTAGCATCTATCAGCACTTCTCCCTTTTTTATTGCCAAATAATATTCCATTGCATGAATAGATCACATGTTTGCCCACTCATCTATTTTTTTTTTATATATATATATATATGACAAATGCTGCTGTGAACTTGTGTGTTCACATGTGTGGACATTTGCTTTCAGTTCTCTTAGGTGTAGAGCTAGTACTGCCGAATCTTATGGTAACCAGGTAATCTCCAGCTGTTCCTGTGGTCATTCTTTCTATATACTCTTGCTTGATTGGTTTTCAGGTGTTTCTCTTATTTTCACCTCTTTCTCATTGTCTTCTGAAGGTTCTCTTTCTCCTAAATAGTTTTCTCTCAAGTTCACTGATTTCATTTTCTACAGCAGCAAATCCAATAGACATTGAGTTTCTCACCCCATCTTTATCTCACATGGCTTCTTCTCCTTGCTGGCTTCCTCTGTCTTTGATGATACCATGCTCATTTTGAATCTGAGACCACTGATCAATGCTTAAAATCATCTCTATTTCATGCACAAAGTTCTGTCTTTGTCTCTGATATTTAAGAGTTTTCCCCCAAATTCTTATGGTTATATTTTCATATGCCTATGGGTTTTCTGCCTGTTTGGGTATCTGCTCCAAAGGTGTGTTCCTCACCCAGTAACGGCCTTTTATTGCTACTGGTCCAGAGAGGAAACCTTGCTGGCTTTGACATGTCCATGCTCACCTGTACCAGCACCTACTGGCGATATTAGGAGGTAGGCCTGATTTTTTCTTTTTTAATGCCTGGGTATCCTCCACTCACATTCCTGGTCCTTTTCTTTTTAATGCACAATTAAGATTGGCAATCTTTTCATCCTCCTTCAACCCAGTCCTGCAGTTTTCACAAATACTTCTCTATGTTTCTAACATACACATGATAACTTTTCTTATTTATCTAATTGGAGTATAGTGATTTATAATGGTGTGTTAGTTTCTGGTGTACAGCAAAGTGATTCAGATATATATGAATATGGTTTATTACAGGATATTTAATAAATTAAATGTACTTAACAAGCACGGGCAACAACCTGATTGAATATCTTCTAAATTTTCCCTGTCCCATATTTATTGATAAACAAAATTGTTATTATCTCTTTTCCATTATGGTTTATTACAGGATTTAATACATTAATAGTTCCCTGGGCTATACAATAGGACCTTGTTGTTTATCTATTTTAAACATAATAGTTTGTTTTATACATACTAGTTTGTAATCATAACTTTCCCAGTGCATTGCTAATGTGGATCTTCACACCCTTATTATATTTCACTGGAAATTTCCATGGGAACCTGGTAGAATGAAGGAGATAGTTAGGTACCATGCTCTTTCCATCATCCTATTGGAAACCCCACAACATTTATTCTTTATAGATTTCTGAGATCAAGGTTTCTGGTTCCCCAACCCATCCAGTTTGCTTTTCTCTTTGGAGCAGAAAACTGATTCTGAGTTAAGTATACTGCTGCCTGTAATACATAATGTTTCTCACTTCCCTCTGAAGTCTGGTGTGGCCATGTGATTAAGTCCTGACCAATGAGAGGCAGGAGAGTATTGGGGGTTGGCATGAGTTTCTAGAAAAGTTCCTTAAAAGGAACTGATCCAGTGGTGAAGGCTCTTTTCTGTCCGTTTTCTTTAGCCTGCAATGCAGATGTGATGACTGGCACTCCAGCAGCCATATTAATCTATGAGGATAAAAGCCATGCATTAATATTGTGTTAAAGAAAGATAGGTGCCTGGGACCCTGACAGCACTGAGGAGTTGCCATGCCAGCCATGGCCTGCCTACGTCAGGGCTTCTTCTATGTGACAGAGAAATAAACTTTTACTTTAAGTCACTTTTTTTTGTTAAGTCACTCTTATTAAATAATCAAGCCTAATCCTAACAAATGTATTATGAGATGGATTTATCATGCCAGCATACATTTTTCTGAACATACATTCACGATTGTAATCTTATCTCTGTATACTTTAAATATTACTTTTTATTTATGGCACCTCATGTTACTACTTAAGCTATATTTGTTTTAAAATGAAACATGTTGTAATGGGGAAAAACAAATCTGAATCCATATTGTATCTCTTTCTTTTACTTTAACCTCTGTATTCTATTGCTTTTGCTACAAGTTAAGAATTTGCCTAGAACCTGAAATATACAAGATAGCCCATTCTCAAGGCTCTGACCTTTAAAGGTATAACACTTTTCCATTCGTATAGAGATAAAAAGTTGCAGAACAGAGTGTAAGGTTTACAGAAACATGGACAGCTGCAAGAACAAAGGATTCCGGCACCAAGAAGTGTGGAGCAACCAGCCACTCCCCTCCCCTTTTAGTATAAAAGAAGGCTGAATTCTAACTCGGGTTAAGATGGTTCTTTGGGACACTAGACCACTGTCTCCTCGGTCTGCTGGCTTTCCGAATAAAGTCACTATCCCTTTCCCCAACAACCCATCTGTCAATTTACTGGTCTGTCGTGTGGCGCGCGGGCCGAGCTTGAACTCGGTAACAAAATTACCTATAAATAAATGGAAAAGTGGTATAGTATGAAGGATTATCAACAGATAATTATGAAAAAGGATTAAATCAAACTATGTACTCTTGCTTGTCTACAATCTATTAACAAAGGATAGAGATTTTATAGACATATTAGCCCCTAAAAGAGAAGAATTGCTCTTCAATCAGTAGTCTTGCTGGAGAACTGGAAAGCACATATGTTTCTGTCATTCAAGTTTATTTGACCCCATTTCTTTGTACCCCCTAAAATCATTTAAGTAGCAACTGTGGCAAACTCTGGAAAACGCTCATCTGTGCAGAGAAGAGCAAAGAAATAAAAAGTACATGACTTTGGTTACACATTTATCTAAGTTTCCATAGTGCTCTAACAGTGAGCAGGATTCAGAAAACGTCAAATGGAATTTGATGGATGGAGCATAGTTAGTTATCCTCCTTCTGTTCCATAGTATTTCCTGGCAATGCTTAGTCAAAACAGATCTGATTGATAGCTGTGGGTAACATACAGATATTAATACTGTGATGATAAGGCTTTCAAAAACCAAAGTTCTGGGCTTCCCTGGTGGCGCAGCGGTTGGGAGTCCGCCTGCCGATGCAGGGGACACGGGTTCGTGCCCCGGTCGGGGGGATCCCACATGCCACGGAGCGGCTGGGCCCGTGAGCCATGGCCGCTGAGCCTGCGCGTCCGGAGCCTGTGCTCTGCAACGGGAGGGGCCACAACAGTGAGAGGCCCACGTACCGCAAAAACAAAAACAAAAACAAAAACAAAAAAAAAAAAACAAAGTTCTTCAAAAAGCAAAGGATGCATTTCAACTTAGATAAGAATCTTCACTCACTCCTGTTGAGTTCATCACTAGCACAAGTGTCTCCTTAATCCATAAAATTACACCTGTCACAGGGACTTAACTTCCTTAAGGCAACTTCACAACCCATGGTGAATTATTAGCAATACACAATCCACGACTCTCAAGCTCATTAAGGCTCCCTTTTTTGCATCCCGATGATCTGATTCTGACTTTTTAAGAATAACTGAAAGTCAAAGAGAGTGGGAAGAATGTATAAAGCAAAACAGCTTCTGAAGCAAAACCTACTAATGTGAAAACATCCACTCCATAATACGTTTTCCGATTATCCTTCAGAGAAAAGAGAAACAGATCTTCTCCCGGTCGGTTCGCTATCCCAAAGAGTGGAGCATGATTCTTCTGTATTTAATTCCACAAAGACAGAAGCGAAATAAACAATTTTGAAGTGAGGATAAAGGTTGAACATAGAAATGAATATATCGCATTCAAAAAAGTCTATTTTAACTGTATACATTATATTAAGTGGTAATACATGCACATAGTAAAAAACAAATCAGAGTCCAAATGGCTCGCAGTAAAAAGTAATTTACGTTCAGCACCCTCCCCCAACTTGCCAGCTCCTCCAGTAGCAATCACAGCTGCTAGCCCCTTTGCTCAAAAAGTATTCTTCTCTGGGTTTTCCCCAAATGGGGCATTAATATAGACGCTGTTGTGCACCTTACTTTTTTGAACAGGTGTATCAGAGGCCATTCAGTACGTGTACGTACAGATTTGCATCATTATACATAGAGTAACAGAGATACAGTCTAATTCTAGAACATCAGTAAACAAATATTTATGGAGAGCCTCATGTGTCCCAGATGCTGCTGTAGGGACTGCAAACAGCTACCAACCAGACCGACATGGTTCCCCAACTAAAAGAGCTTGCATTCCACAGCTTCCTCATTAAGCAAAAGCCTTCCTGGCTGCAGTGTAAGAACTGGATTCCAAAAAAAGAGAATAAACCTCTGCATCAACACACGTGAGTACATAAATCACATAAAAATGTACATGTGTATATAGGCACATATTTAAATACCTATATCATATATATGCTCTGTATACACAAAATATGTATATATATACTATATATATGCTATGTATACATATATGATGTATTACGAAGACACATAATGTACTGTATATGCACATACATATAGTATTCTATATATACACGTACACATGTATTACATACATAGACATACATATGTGTGTTTGTGTATGTCTGTGAGTGTACATATGCTTCTTCCATCATCTAGGCCCACAGCAGGAAATAGAAAACTGACTTCAGAATCTACAAAGGGATAAGGAATGTTCTCCATAGTGAATGGCATGCTGATGCCAGACCTTTGAAGGACTAGGTTGATAGTCCATTCGGGGAATTTGTTTCTTAAAGAAGATACTGTTACAGACTTAGCCAGAAATTTAATAAAATGTTTCAAAACGGTTCAAATCTCTCTGCATTTCATACGTAACACTACAATCACTACTACTCCCACTAACCCACAGAGGAAATAGCAAGAAGAAACACGAGGGAAAATCAGCACATTGGTTGAGACTTCTCCCAAATCCCCCCTACTCTTTCTGGTAAAGAAGAGTAAAATATCTATCCATCTATCATCTATCTATCTATCTATCTATATCCATCTCGTCTACCTATCATTATCTATCTACCGAGCTACCTACCTATCTGCCTATCTATCTATCCTTCCTAATTTTTGCTAACTTCGCAACACAAAGGAAACCTTTCATGGAGGTGGCATCTTATCTCCCAAATCGTATCACTGGCACAGACGCCTTTGGAAGTGAGCTTATTTGTAAGCT
Source organism: Delphinapterus leucas (assembly GCF_059928025.1). Taxonomy (NCBI): domain Eukaryota; kingdom Metazoa; phylum Chordata; class Mammalia; order Artiodactyla; family Monodontidae; genus Delphinapterus; species Delphinapterus leucas. The sequence goes on along the minus strand of NC_143142.1, from coordinate 2,832,322 downwards.
CGTGAAGGTACTCCGTGTGGCACAGCATCACTATGTAAACATTTGGGGCAGAACTCAGATACAGACTTCTTCTTTTCCCCTCTCACCTGCTCTACGAGCAAATCTTCAAGAAAAACATCTTGAAACACTGCTCACAAAAGCAAAGTCACAGGCCAGAGCTTGACAGTTGATAACCCGAATCCCAGAGCACCCACATGAAACAGAGGAGCACAGAGCGAAATCCACATCACATCACCCCCAAACTGGCATCCAGTGCTCTTTGGAAATAAACCCCCCAAAAGCAGAATAGCCATCAGCTGAGATTCACGACCTCTATACTAGAATAAATAATGGAAAATAAATATTTTCCAAACATTGAGCTATAAAGTTAAAGAGCAAAAATCAACCAACCTAGAAGTGGGAAAAACCGATCGGAAATATTCTGGAGCCACAAATGAGGATTTGGAAACAGAAATAAATCAAGAACCACTGAGTTTCCAAGTCTCTGCCCAGCTGTGAATAGACTGTTTCTAACTTGGTGGGTATCAGAGACAGAGTCACAATTCCCTATAATTCCACAGCAGATCATTCACAGGTCCATCAGAAAATCCCAGCACAAAATGCAATCCACGCGTTATACTTAAATCGACATGGCAAATGTGAAAGGCACCTCTGTGTGCCACGAGATCTACGAGCTCTGGGTGTTTTGTTTTGTTTTGTTTTACAACAAACTCTTGTTTGAAACACTTGCGAAATGGGCCATTTTATCAGAAATGCCCAGGCTTTTCGTTTTACCTAATCATCTGGAATAGAAAGAGGCCGTGTTGCAGTGGAACATCATTTCGAGATAAATTCCATTTGCATGGAGTAGTCCCTGCAGGTGACCGGGAACTGTGCTGGGATTGTAAGTAGGTCCACTGTGAATAATAGCCCACCTTTTTCCAAGTAAAGGATTCTATCCATCTCACCTGGAAGCACTAATAATACAGACGACGCTCCCCGAGTGCAAACCGCGGTGAAAGTGGCTGTCAGCAAATTTGGGAAAAAAGAGGCCATCGTTGCAGCTAATCTGAATATATGGCAGGCCACTGGGACTCACCTGTTTTCCGAGCCAGCTGATTTCTTCTGACAAACGATGACAGCTGGTGTGTACTTCCCAGCATAATCCGTGCTCTTCTTAACCTCCCACACGGAAGGGCTGCTGGCTCTCACCCCAATGATGTTCATGCCTTTCATCACCTTTACCCTGTTGGAGACAGCAAAATGCACAGCTGAGACGGCTCTGGGGCATCCCTGAGTTACCGCTGCTTCTGGGGACACAGTGCACTTAATGGCCCATTGTCACCTGCCAGGTGTAAGCTCATGTTTAATAGAATTTAATCACACGCTGGCAATCCCCTTCCAATCCATCTGCCCTAATTTTCCCCCCAGTCATTCCTTCCTTTAACAGAGGAGCTAGGAACAGTACACTGACATAGGCAAGCATCCGTCACATAAAGGAACGGAGTAACGCTACGCTAGTGGAAGGCTTTACTTTTAAGAAAATTAACTGAATACCCTCAGACTGTTAAAACCAAATAGAAAAAGGAAATTCAATAACACTGCAAAAGTGGGATTAAAAATAACAACGCACATTCATTGAATGCCTTTTCCATGCCAGGCACTGATGGACTGTTCCTCTGTATTATCTCATCTAATTTCCCAAGCAACGTTCCAAGTTCAAAGGTGGGGAGGGGCTGCGGCTCAGACAGGTTTGGGAATCATGATGGTTCATCGCAAAACACAGGTGCTGAGAGGTGCACAGATGCGCCTGACTTCTACGCGTGTGCCCCTCCCATGACATCATCATGATCGTCGTCATCAGGACCATCATCCCATCATCATCGCTATCACAACAAACCAGGCGCTCTGCTGAGTTCACGGCACTTTTATCTCACTTCACTCTCACACACGCCCTGCAAGGTCAGTACCGTTTTAATTTTCACTGACAGGCTGAGCAACCAGGGCGATCAGGTGGCAGGTGACCCAGGATTTGAAACGGCTCCCAACCACAGCGCCGGTCCAACCAGGCTCAGTGCTTTCCTTGGCATCACATAAAATTTCCCGGTGCTGAAGCCACTTACTTGACCTGCTCAAGTCCTTCGTTACCCAACACTGGCCAGTACCTGTCCTGAGACCTAACATCTGCTCAGACTTTAGACAAATTTGCCAAAGCAGGTGTGCCCTCCATCACAGGCTTGGCTTATTATTTCTCTCTTCCATTCACTTATTCCTTCCTTCCTTCATTCACGGAGAGGGACAGGTGACACGCTTATAGGTTTTTCTCTAGGATATCAGAGAAGCCGGATGAGAGAGGCAGAAGGATGTGCAGCAAAACTGGTTTCCTAGTATGCCCTAATGTCCAGAAGGAGGAGAAAGGTTCTGGAGGTGGAATTAATCACCAATGCCTAAGGATTTAATCAACCATGACTGTGTAGTGAAGCCACCATTAAAATCCAAAAGGAGGGGTCTCAGAGAGCCTCCAGGGTGGTGAAGAAGAATGCCACTACGTGCCACCACGCTGGGCTCCAAACTCCAGGAGGACTGACGTTTCTTTGTTCTCGACCTCACATATATACACTACTAAATGTAAAATAGATAGCTAGTGGGAGGCAGCCGCATAGCACAGGGAGATCAGCTCGGTGCTTTGTGACCACCTAGAGGGGTGGGATAGGGAGGGTGGGAGGGAGACGCAGGAGGGAGGGGATATGGGGATGTATGTATACATATAGCTGATTCAGTCTTTTATACAGCAGAAAGTAACACAACATTATAAAGCAATTGTAGTCCAATAAAGACGTTAAAATAAAAACATATATGGAATGGAAGGGATATAGTAAAAGGACAATGCAATACATCGCAAACAGTTAGATGTATAAACTACTGCAAAAATTCATGTTTCCTGTTGTGTTTGCTTTTCTTAGTCCCTTGAGGAAAATAAAAAGGGTTTTGAAGCAAGAAAGCCGGGGGACAAATGGGGCAGGTTGATGGGTGACTGGGTGGGAGATGCTGCCAGGAGGGGCAGCCCTGGAGGAGGTACACTCCCCAGATTTACAACCGTGGTAGCTGTATGAGCACAGAGGCAAGGAGGTGGGTCCTGAGGCCGTCTCTTAAATCCTCGCTCTTATCATCAGAGGAGATGATCCAGGCCACCCCCTGATATTAGGATCAAGGCGGGAGGAAAAGATGATGTGTTTAGGAAAAGATGATGTGTTTAGGGCTGGCGCTTGGCGAGCAAAGGACATGCCTAATAGAACTAAGAACGCTCTCTCCCACAGAAACAGCTTGAAGACATATTGTGCAGAAGAGTTAACACTGCAGCTCTGAGACGAACGCCCTAGAAAGGCCTAGTGGCAAGGCTGGCCCCTGAGTGGCATCTGGAAACTTGGATTTCAGGAGGGGTTCCCCCACTCCTTAATAAGAGGGGAACACGGAGCCTCTGCTTTTTGTACAAACACCATAGCTGCTGCTGGACACCTGTTTTCTTTCTGGTGGTCTGGAGGTATGGTGCCTGCCAGGCAATGGTGCCCAGGGGACCCGCCCCCAGTAAAAATTCTTGGCCCCCAGGCTTGGATGAGCTTTTCAGACAGACAACAGTTTACCCCTCTTGTCACAACTCATTGCTGGAGGGGTGAAGGTCATCCTGTATGATTCCCTGGGAGTGGACTTTCCTTAGCTTGTGCCTGGTTCCCCCAGACTGCGCCCCATGTGCCTTTTTCCTTTGCTGAATTTGCTTTGTGTCCTTTTGCTGTAATAAATCTTAGCAATGATTATGACTCTACGCTGAGTCCTGTTGAGTTTTCCTAGCAAGTCATCAAACACAGGGGTGGTCTTGGGGACCCCAAAACACATACTGATTTGACTGGTCTACAAAGACAAGAGGAATCGCTTCTCACATGTGGCCCCCAGGGCTAAAGCTAGCATTTTTAGAAGGTGAGTGCCATGGAAAAATGTTTTGTGTTGTAAATAATCCTTGTAGAAGCCAACGTTTTGAACACAGTCATTTATAAATTGGGAATTGCATGCACAGGCCAGAAAGCCATCTGACCTTTTGGTGACACATGCTATGATTCCTCATTTAAATTGTAAGCAAACAAGATGGGGTGATGAAAAAAAGTTCAATTCACTATGGACAGCTGCTATTATATTAAGATGAATTCTAAGTGCTGTCCCAATTACTGTGTACTGGAATTTTCCTGAATCAAATTTGCTTTAAATAAATAGGTCGTCAGCCTGGATTTGGCAACCTTTGTATTATACAGGAGCTATCAGTAGCTAGGCCTTTTCTGATACAGAATGGGCTCTTATTTTTCTTACATTTTATTCACAGGTAGGTCACTTGGAATTCAGATAATGTTTCTCCAATGAATCATTTTTAAGTTCTTAGGAATGAACATGGTTGCATATTTAACCCAGAAGTACCCGATATCTGTTGCTAATAATTCTAGGGCAGACACACAGAGTTGTAATTTATAGCATTATTTCTCAGGGGAGATTCTGAAATTTAGTGCAGGGCAATAGGAAATTGTCTTCTGTAGACACAGTGTTCTCATAAGAGAAGACACATGTCTACGGCACATTTCAGATGTTCTGAACTGGATAAGGGGTCCCTGATCTGTACAGCAAGAATGAATATGTGCAAGAAATCGAATGATTATTTCTCAGAGACACATCTATGTTATACACTGAACACGGTTTACGTTGGGTTCATAGTTTTGAAACCCTTAGAGCTGTAAGTGGCGGCGTTTTGGAACTATTAAGATAATCCTTAGAGCATGTGAAATTTGGCTTCACTGGGTCTGAACCAAATGCTAATTACTTCCTTTGTTTATGAGAGCTGAGTTACATTCATTAGTGCAAGTTTTATAACCTACTTGTGGCTCAATAAATACAGGTTACACTGACAGCTTCATTACACAGAGATAAACATAGCACTTGATTTCCAAAGACGTTTGTTATATATTTACACTTAGTAATATATCTACTATAGTGATTTGGGGGAAAGCCATAATTTCCCCACCATAGAATGCACATGCACTGTGGACTGGAATAAACACTGCTTGGCTTAAGGGTATATCGTGTTTTTAAAACACAACAGAGCTATTGTGTGTGTGTGTGTGTGTGTATGTATATATATATACACACACACACACACATATATATATACACATATACACACACAAATATATCCATACGTAGACATATATACAAATGCAAACATAAAAACAGGCATATGTATGCACACAAATATAAACACAGAGATATACACATATATACACACATATACATAGATATATATACACATACATATATACACACAGAGACATATATACATGGACATATATACACACATACACACATATATACACAAATATACACGTACATATACACATATAGACATACATATATACACACACATACACATACGCACACAATAACATATACACACATGCACACACATAAACACATACATATACACACAGACATATATACACGGACACAGACATATATACACACATATACACAATGGACATACATGTAGGCATAATACGTATATATACACATACACACATATATACACACATACATATACACACATATACACAACACATATACAGAGATATATAGGCACTCACGTAAACACACATTATGCATGCATATACACACATACGTATATACAGACACATGCCCATATATACACACACGTACATACACACATATATGTGTGCATATGTGTGCTCCAAGCACAGCATCCAGCAACAACGGGAACAGCCAGCAGCGTGGGATCCGAGCTGTGGTGTACACATTTTGTTTCTGCTCCACCACATCCCACCTCTCATATGCTGGGTAACAGAAGGATGCAACACACTGCCAGGTGTTGTGGGTTTAGTTAGTGGCATCCTTTCCGATTAACTGATGGGAAACCTGTCTTTCCCCACTGGGAAATTATCCACATTTATGCACATATTCAGAGTATTAAAAATTGCTATTGGAAAATTATAAATATTTATACTATAAACCTGAAAATATGCAATAAATATGAATGAGATTTTTTTAAATTAAAAAAAAAAAGCCATTCTAGAGCTAAATGAGTCCTGTACATAATCCTCAGTCTTTCCAAGCATCTGGTTTTCCTCTGACTCTCAGTTCATTCATAAGAAGGTTCCAGGGACCCGTCTTTCCTAAGGGCACAAATTCAGAACAGATGTGGTGAGTAGAAATAGGACAGATGAGGTTGCACACCAAATGGGAAGCACACCCGCAGGATGAATATGGATACCAATGGTTAGAAGCTTTGGAGGATGTGACAGTCGCTCCCTACCAGCACCCCTCCCCCCACCAGAACTTAAGATATAAAGCAGGTCATGAATATTATGAGTAACACTAGGTGAGTAAACCAAACCTGTCTTTTGTTTGCTTATTTGGTCATTGGTTCATTCAACAAACACTTTCTGAGTCCCACCTGTTTTCCAGGCATCATTCACAGTACTGGAAATTCATTAAGAATAAAACATACATGCTTCCTCTTGACATGGAACTAACATTGTAGTGGGAGAGACAGAACACACACGCACTCACACACACATTTATTATGTTGATAAGTGCTGTGAAGAAAAAGAAAGCAAGACAGGGAGATGGAGAGCCCAGTATGGGGTGGCTATCTTAGAAGACTGATTTTATTTTATTATCCACATACCTGCAAAATGGTAAAGCCAGCAACCAAACCATATGGGCAAGCAGAAGGGAAAAGGGTATACTCTGGGGGGAAACTTTGCCACCCCAAAATGTGGCATTCAGATTATTTCAAGGTGAAAACAAACATGACCCAAAAGACTTAGGAAGAAACTTTGACCTTCCCCCTAACTGCATGAAGAATTTTGATAGAGGAGCTGTTACAGGAACTGAGCTGTCACCAGAGATACCTGCAAAGAACATGGACCAGGTGTGGTGAGGGGAACTCACAGAGGTCAGAGACCTCGCTGTGTCCCCCTGCCCCTGCCTGGCCCAGCAAACACTGTCCACCAAACATTTGCTTTTCCATCTCCATGTCAGTTGCCTTCCTCCCCACTAAAGTACTGAACTCCTACCCCCAACACCCTCTTTTGTCTTTAATCGAGGATGGTATTTAAGGTGATGGCTTTGGCCATACTGGCAACTTACTCAGCTTTTGTGGTCTCTCTCCTGTACACATGTGATTAAACTTTTGTTTGATTTTCTCCTGTTCCTCTGTTTCATCTCAATTTAATTCTTAGACCAGCCAGAAAAACCTAGAAGGGGAGAGGAAACTCTCCCCCTCCCCAGCAACACACATTGGGTATCTTTGGCCGGCCTGTGAGCGGGGAGTACAATTCTCCTTGTTCCTACTGAAAATAGACCAACACCCAACAGTCAAGGATGCTATTTAAATATTCCACAGCTCATTATGTGAGAGTCCAATTTACCGATTCCTTGGGAAAACCAAAGCCTTGATATAGACAAGGTTGCTCAACACGGCCTCCCAATAAACGATGGCTGAGTTGGGAAGAGGTGGAAGAGGAATGCAGAAGATGTCGCAGGAGCACATCACATTTCTGGAAACACAGGGCAAGTTATCTGCCTCATTGGTACCAAAGCATTAAGTGACCACACTCTCTGAACTTCCCATATGTGCATGATTAGAATAGGGCCACCTCATTCTTTAAATGCTACTGAATCTCCCATCGTGGAGTCATCAAATAAATCAGCACGCATGCAAGAAAAAAAGTCCTATTCTTTGTCGAACATAATGAACTCTACAAGGTACGGTGGGCCAAGTCCATAATGCACGGTAAAGAATCATTTTTCTCATTATTATTATTATTATTAATTTCCCTTGTTACATAGAAACCCGGACACCTATTTTGAATCAATTTTCACTCTCCTTCCATCTCATCCATACAATAGTCACTACCCAAAGCCCCGGTTTTCCTAAAAAAGAAGAACAAAGTGAAAAAAATTCCATCTGTGCATTCTTGTGGGAGGTGGAAGACGCAGACTTGAAGTTCACATTGGTCTTAGAAGTTCCATATTTCGCCAAGGCCATAATCTCAGCAGAGCAAGCAGGATGAGTATTTGCAGAATAGCAAGTCTGGGTGGCCTTCCTCAGTAACTAGTGTTTGGGAACGTTAGGCTCTCTTCCCTGTTCCCAGGGCACCGAGAGGCGCTGGGGGCTGGGATGTGGCTGGTTCCCGGGTTTGGGCTAAGACCTAATTTTATTGTCTCTTATGAGCCCCAATCCTCTAATTTCACTACAGCACATAACAGAGCTGGATTGCTGTTTTCTCTAGCCTTCAAGGTTACCAGGGTTTTAGAGGGACTGTTTAAATATACTTCTTTAATTAAAGGAAACATTCTAAACTAAAACCAGAACTATGGTTAACTAACATATTCTCAGGGACCCTTTTCTGAGGGATGGTTACTTTTTTTTCGTTTTAGAAATATTTTTATTATTTTTTTAAAATGTATTTATTTGATTTTTTTTGGCTGTGTTGGGTTTTCGTTGCTGCGCACAGGCTTCAGTAGTTGTGGCACGTGGGCTCAGTAGTGGTGGCTCGCGGGCTCTAGAGCATAGGCTCAGTAGTTGTGGCACATGGGCTTAGTTGCTCTGCGGCATATGGGATCTTCCCAGACCAGGGCTCAAACCCGTGTCCCCTGCATGGGCAGGCGGATTCTTAACCACTGCACCACCAGGGAAGTCCCAAGGGATGGTTACTTTTTAATTAACATTTTTTTCATTGAAAATAATCATACAGGCATGTTGGTGAATGTTCCAATATCACAAAGGGGGAAACACAAAAAGCTTCACTGCAGACTTCTATCCCCCTACTTCTCCCCAGTTTAGTGTCCATTTTCTGGGCGATCAACACATTGAGAAATGTAGATATTTAAAAAATACCAATGGCAACACACTATATGCACTTTTATGCATCTTATCTATACATATACTTAAAAATGTATCTTGTAGTACGTCTATATCAGCATTTAAAGATCCACTTCCTTCTATGCACTACTCCAGTGTGCAGATTTATTTGAACAAAATCTAATTGCCTGGTGCCATCTGATGGACCCATAGGTGGCTTCCAATCTTTGCTACTACAATCTGTGCTTCAGAGAATTTCCATACACAACCAGCTTTGCACACACACACACAGCAGGTCTACAGTGTAAATTCCTAAGAAAAGAAATTGCCGAGTCAAGAGAGATGCCCATGTACAATTTTGATAGAACTTGCTAAATTACCACTCAAAGAGATTCTTCCAATTTGCACATTCATTGAGTGTCTTAATGTGTCTTTTTGATCTAATAAAAACAATATTTCATCAAGTCTGAGGGGCACTGAATATATTTTCATAGCCCTATAATCTTTTGTACTAAATACCTGTTCACATCGTTTGTCCATTTTCCTACTGTTTTGTTGGTCTCGTTTTTAATGTCTATTAGAAAACTGATAAGGAAATTAGTCCCTTGATCCATCTGGAATTCATTTTAGTGCAAGAAGTGAGTGAAAGAGGGATCCAGCTTTACTTTTTACCCATATAGTTTCTACCAGCACTATTTATTAAATGATTCGCCCAGCATCCGTTGATTTAAAATGCCATCTTTAATATGCACTAAATTCATCTTTTTTAGCCTTACTTTTGGCCTCTCCATTTGTTTTTATCGATCTGTCTGCCTTCTCATGTGCCAGTACCCAAATGTTTCACACACAATAGCTTATGACGTTTTAGTATCTGGCTGGGCTACTCCCTTCTTATTCTTTCCTTTTCTTCAGGAGTATCTTGATGCGTATTTTAAAAGGAATCATTTCTGTCGGCACATTTTCAAAGGTGGCCTTTCAGTTTGCAAGAAAAAAGAAAAGAAAAGAAAAATGTGCTCCTGTAACATCCCTCTCTGAAACTGAAGCTCATACGTGTCAATCAATTACGAGGGGTGATGGCCACAGCAGAAGTTACCTCTTCGAAGGGTAACAGGCAAGTGTGCTGCTGTTGGGCGCGGGGTGACTGCTGGATCCGAACACAACACCGGTTGCTTCACACACAAGGTTCTTTACAACAGTGATAGCCTTCCAGGGATTTGTGGTTTGCCTTGAAAGTATTCCAGTTCTTTGGGGAACAGCCTTGGGTCCATGTGGGGCTACCCTTAGCCAATCAGCACACTTCCTCCTTCTGGTCACAGTGGTCCAGTCCAATCAGACTGATGGGCTCAGGAATTTTCCAGGATCTACAAGAAAAGAACCACCCCCTGCCCCCCACCGGATTCCCACCCCTGACCTAACCAGAGCCTTAGGAGGGTGTGGAACTTGAGCTATTGTGCTGTGCAGGGACCCAGCCTGAAGTGACTCCAGGAGCCTGGAGGAGAGAGATGGAGTCTGGCTGGTCCTGGAGTCCTGACTCCAACGGTTAGAAAAGAACGGAGACCAGGCTTGAAGATTCCTCAAGCAGACAAAACCATTTACCCACAACAGCAAAACGAAGTGCAGCTTCTTTCATGAACGTAAGCGAAACTGAACTTGGCTTATGTCTTGTAAGTGCCTCTGATCATCACAAAAGAAACTTAAGTCATCTGCCTAAAAATGATGTAAGATCATCACTTTGAACCAATCCCCTGCCGTCTGGAAACCCCCGTGGTAATAACCTATGGTTGTTAAGGTTAAACCATCCTCATGTCCATGTTATAAGCCAACCCATACCGTCATGCCTCTGAGCTTCACATTCATTTTGAATTTGAAAGCTCCCAGTTGGAGAACTGTTCTTAGAAGCACGATAAACTCTTACTAAATACTCTTCAATTGATCTGGTGGCTTTAACTTGCTGTTTCTGGGTTTTTGACATAACCACGTCTGAAGCAAGATCTACGCCTGCCTGTTTGTTACCAATTCCCCATTAGCTATCATCCATCCAATTCTCCTCCATCCCACATTTTAAATTTTGTTTTCATCATTCTGAGTTTGGGTTTTGTTTTTTTTTTTTCATTTTTACCTTTACTTTTAAAAAAAATGTGATAAGAACACTTAATGTGAGATCTACTCCATTAACACATTTTTAAGTGCACAACACCGTATTTTATTCATTATATCCGCAAAGACTGTATTTCCAAATACAGTATCTCCACACGTACAGGGAGTTAGGAATTTAGGGGGACAAAACTCAGCTCACAGAAAGGTCAGTTCAGTGGGCTCTCTGAGAACTCCAGTGGACAGCCTTTTATTAATGCAATTCCACCCAAACGTGACAGACAATTAAAATTTGTTCTACCCGATGTTCTCCAACTAAAAACTGACTAGAAAGCGTCCAGTGAATCAATTAGTGAATGTGTCTTTGCTTAAGACTTTAATGTTTAAATAACACTTTTTAAAAATTAATAAACTTTATTTTTTTAGAATGTTTTAGGTCTACAGCAAAATTGAGCAGAAAGGAGAGAGATTCCCTGTGTACCCCTCCACACACAACCTTCCCCCACCAACGTCCCGCAGCACAGTGGATGGACCTACAATAACACCTCATCATCACATCTCATACTGTGTTTCTGGACAGAAAAATCAATACACCACACAGAAGAATCTTGTCCAACAAAGAGAAGAGATGTGTGGTTGCCAAGAGGGAGGGGGGGTGGGGGAGGGATGGAGTGCGAGTTTGGGGTCAGCAGATGCAAACTATTATATGAAAAATGGATGAACAGCAAGGTCCTGCTGTAGAGCACAGGGGACACTGCAATATCCTGTGATAAACCAGAATGGAAAAGAATAGAAAAAAGAATGTATATATGTGTATCACTGAGTCACTTTGCTGTACAGGAGAAACTAACACAACATTGTAAATCAAGTGTACTTCAGTTAAAAAAAAAAAAAAAAAAAAAAAGAAGAAGAATCCTGTCCGGAAAACGGTATAATTTTGCAAGGGCAGTTGTGGAGACAAGATGTAGCCTCATTTTACAGATGAAGAAACTGAGGCACAGAGAAGTTAAGCAAGTTGCTTACAGTCCCACAACTAATAAATGGTAAGAGCCAGTTCCAGGAGCCCTACTCTTACCCACTATGTTCTACTACGACTTTTCTCTCCCCGCAGGGCATCTTTTGGCCATCTTGACAGTCCGCGCCCTCAGCTACCTTCCCTGTCCCTCTAAGGACACGTGGGGACTTGGCCCATGGATACCTCTATAGCACACAATTACCATCAGGCTGACATAAATTTAGACCTCGCCTCACCAAGCCCTGACGATCAGGTCGCTGAGTAACCAACCCTTTAGGCAATCTCCTCTCAGAACCCAAACACTGCTTGCTAGCAGAGACCCTTCTGGCCTTGGAGTTCCTGATGACTTTTCTGGCAAATTCCTCTCTTCCTGATCAGGGTTTCTCTGCCCCACTGGTGGCAACAGAGACACACAGCTCACCCTGTTCCCACTACCTCTGGCTCCTTTCTTCTTTCCACAGTCCCTCAGGCCCACATTTATGTCCTCAGAGGTGGTATTTGGTCTTTCCACATCCTCTTCTCCCCCTCCCCTTATATATATTATATATAACACAATCTATTGATTTTATCTGTCAGGCCTCCCTCATGGCGTGTGACCAAGGCAGGCTGAGATCAGGAATACTGCCAAGAGATTCTTCTCTCGCTCCATAAACCTGACTTTCCAACGGACGGTCTCTCTGAGGACAAGAGAATCCCACTTTGGAAATTAGGACCTGAATATTGACCCTTTTTATTTCTCTCTTTGACTTCCAAGCTGTACCATTCCCTGCTACGATGCCATGGGGTGGCTTCAACTCTTCCAGCTCCCCCCTGAATTCCACACCTGTCAGTTGCCTTCACATGTTATTGGCCAAAGCAAGTCACGTGACTACACCTACCTTTAAGATGGGGGTGGGAAAGTTGATCCTACCATCGGCCATTCTTAGGCTAGCAGATGCCTTGAACTAAGAAGAAAGTCGTTTACCCACACGGAAGTATTTCCAAAAAATTATCAACTTTCTCATTTTACAAATGAGAAAATAAAGACTTAAAAGGGATTAGAAAGACTGGCTGTTTCCTTAGAATACCTGAGTGGCCTGTTAGACACACAAAGGAGAGGGGACACTTAGGACATGTACTGTCACTTGCTGAGCATGGCAGTTGGTAGGGCTTTACTCAGCTTTTCTTCCAGGTACGAGGTAGGATTTACTTCTCCACTCCCCTTTGAAGTGAGGTATGGGCTTGTGGTTCTGGCCAACGAAATGTGGGCTAGAGGGGCACGCATCACATTTGGTGAGGCTGGAAGAGTTAAAGCATGCCCCCAGTGACTGTGCATGCTCCAGATGGTGGCTTTCCCATCATCTGGGACCCCAACTGAGGATACACCAAAGCAGAGACACCAGCAGATGTGTATTGTGACAGAGAAATAAAACTGTGGTTTCAAAGCACCGAGGTCTGGGGGTTGTTTGTTACAGCAGCATAACCTAGACTATACTGTCTCTTAGACAACTCCTTCTCTGACTCCTTTTCCTAGTAGCAGGTAAACTGAAAGCTTGAGTAAGAATCTGTGAAGGTTTACTCAGGCTGGATTAGGTAAGAGGCAAACTGACCTGGTAGTCATTGGAAAGATTTATTCTTTGGGTAGAACAGAGAGAATTTTCCAGAATCTATGGCACTCACTGGGTGAAAAAGGACACATTCCATTTTAAAAAATGTGTTTTATTGAAGTATAGTTGATTTACAGTGTTAATTTCTGCAGTACAGCAAAGTTATGCACATATATATGTTCTTTTTTGTATTTCAATAGTTCTATAGAATTTGGCAATATCTTTCTTTTGACGCAACTTCATTTTATAAATTTAAAAAATTTTTTAATTTATTTTTTATTGAAGTATAGTTGATCTACAATATTGTGTTAATTTCTGCTGTGCAGCAAGGTATTTCAGTTATATTGTACATATATATACATTCTTTTTTACGTTCTTTTCCATGACGGTTTACCACAGGATATTGAATATAGCTCCCTGTGCTCTACAGTAGGACCTTGTTGTTTATCCATTTCTATATATAATAGTTTGCATCTGCTAAACCCAAACTCCCAATCCACCCCTCCCCTTTGCCCCCTCCCCTTTGGCAACCACAGGTCTGTTCTCTATGTCTGTGAATCTATTTCTGTTTCATAGGTAAGTTTATTTGTGTCATATTTTAGATTCCATATACAAGGGATACGTGCCATTTTTGAAGCTAGTTATTATTCCACCGTGATGTGTTTTCCTGTATTTTTATATTTAAAACAATCCTGATAGAGAAACTTGATGCTGAAACCTTGGGAGCCAAAGGTGAGGACTTAATCCCTCTGCTTTCACACCTGGAAAGGGGGGTTTATTCAATAAGGGAAGGCTCAGGATTCCTCCTCTCTGATTGCCCCCCGGAGACTGTTCTTTTGTGCTGTAGCTCCTGAGACTCCTGAGCGACACTGAAGCAGAATCCTCGGCGGCACACCTGAACCAGCTCCTCTGCTGACACTGCGTGGCGGCCCTGCACAGCCCACATGCTGCAAGGCTGGTATTTGTCAGCAGCCGGCTGCTTCACTTTCTACAACACCTAAGGAACAATTTCACAGCCATTACCACCACCCTGCAATCACGACACTGTCTGGAAGCTAAGTATTAAGCTGGTTGCAAACTACAAAGCAATCCAGGCGAGGTGAAGACAGACACTTCGATAAATAAGGAGGAACAGCTTGTACATTTTAATCAGTTGACTAAAATCTCCATTCAGCTTCACTTTCATCACCTCAGTCCACTTGGTGTTTAGCAGATACGGGAGATTGTCTTTTCCAAAGATGACCCCAAGAGCGTCTATCTCTGGTCCTATGTGCCCTTCCTACACTGTGAGCTTGTCTCTCTTTCCTTGAAGGAGGAAGGCTTGCATGGAGGGTGAAAGAGATGCTATGAGACTGTGAATTAGGTCATAAAAGATCCATCAGCTTGCACGGTCTTCCCATGATGCTGAGCCCCCCCTGAGCAGTCTGAGACTGCCATGCTGTAGGGCAGTCCCACTGCTAATGAGGCCATGTGCCAGGGTCCTGGCTGACAAGCCCAGCTGAGGTCCAGGAAAGAGCAGACATCCAACATCAGGCATGTCTGCAGTGAGACTTCAGAGGATTCCCTCCATCAGTGGTCTTGTCTGACCTCTTTGAAGCCTTCCTGGTTGAAGCCCCAATCATCACGGAGCAGAGACAGTTACTGTGTATACAGCAGTCCCCAGCGCCTGACACACAGAAACCACGAACATAAGAAAACGACGGCTGTTACAGCATTAGGTTCGGGGTGCTTTGTTATGTAGCACAAGGAAATACAACAGCGTTCTGAGGCAAAACTGGAAAACCTTTGCCCGCCCGTCCGTGGTTTCCATTGGAGGCTAGGCTCTACTTGGGAAGGTGGGTCTCTCCCTCGGAAGTCATAAATGGCAGCCCATGGACTGAATTTAGCCTACAAGTCTCTTGTCTGACATCGTTTTATTCCATTTTGAAAATCTGAACCCGTTGTTCTAAAATTAAGACATTTCTGGGACTTCCCTGGGGGTCCAGTGGTAAAGAAGCCGCCTTCCAGTGCAGGGGACGCGGGTTCGATCCCTGGTTGGGGAACTAAGATCCCACGTGCTGCGGGGCAACTAAGCCCACGTGCCACAACTACTGAGCTTGCACGCCTCAGCTAGAGAGCCTGTGTGCCACAACCAAAGAGAGAAAAACCCTCACGCCACAACTAGAGAGAAGTCCGCGCGCCGCAAGGAAAGAACCCGCGCGCCTCAACGAAGATCCCGCATGCCGCAACTAAGACCTGATGCAGTCAAAAATAAATAAGTCTTTAAAAAAATAAATAAATAAAATTAAGGCATTTCCTTTAAAAATCCACATCATTGGCTTGTCTTGAAACATAGTATTGATATAATAATACTTGATCTGCTGCCTTAAACACCAATCGTCTGAGATCACCAGCTGTAAATAGTACACGTGTTCTTCAGTTTTCCACGGTCTCCACCATCCCCTAGCGATCTCCAAACACAAACATCTTTCTTACACCCAACCAACCTGAATTAATTCACTCAATTTTATTACCTGCCCGTCCCCTGAAGGCAACTGAGTTTGGGACCCCTGCTTTTGCCCTTGGAATGAACAAAGGGTCCGATGTTGCTTTTGCACCGGCAACTGTAGAGTCTAACGATTCCAGTCCTGTGACATTAAACAACAAATGGAACCCAACATCCTCTGATATTCTGGTTGAGGTGATGAACATATTACTGGAAAGACAGAAGTAACATACATGGGCAGAAACAACAGTAAGTCCTCCCCTGACTGGGAAGTCCTTGTACAGAGATTAATGAGGCTTCTCTCCTGCTCTAAGTTCCTTCCCATAAGATTGGAAAGGAATACGCCTGTTGAGGCCTGAGAGTCAATGAATAAACTGTGTTTGGAAAGAAACATCACAAAGAAACGAGGAGGGTGAACCCATGTGTTACATGGACAACTTCCAGACAAGCCATTCTCCCTATTCCTGATGGCGTTCCAGTCACTTGAATTATTCTCTCCTCTAGCCCTTCTGTGACTTAAAACATCCAGTCTTCCAAACAGTGTATTCTCCCCAGCTATTTTACCGTCTCTCTGTGTCCTTCCAAGACACCAAATATCCCACCAGTTCTTAGGCTGCCAGTGAAAGCAACGCCAATAGGAACTGCGCCGTGTCACTAAACCCATCACAATGCCTTCCTGCCCAACTTGGAAAGAGAAGCTGATTATACAGAACTTAAACTCACTGTTTACTGGGGCTCAGCAGCCCAGTGGCACTGATGTAGAGCTGGCTGGGTGTCAGCCAGATTGAATGCCTAAGAAAATATCTAACCTACAATAGAGCATATTTGAATTTGAGGATGCCCTAATGAAAAGACAGGTTTGTTCCAGGCATCACCTTTCAAAGAGCAAAGCCTGCAGGTGGCATGACCTGGGTCTGCAGCCACAGAATCACCCTGCATTGACCCCCTGGCAAGACGGTAACTTGAGAAGAGTTGGATTGTCTACTGGGTAGAACAAGTGTCAGGCCTTGTGAAACACACTCACAAAAAAGCTAGCGAAACAAGAGACATTCATGGCAAAGGTACTGATCTATAAAAGGACATTAGGTTGTCATCAGAAGAAAAAAGATTTTTTGGACTTTTGAAAATGTTATTTTGTAGTTCATATTTTATTTCTACTTCAAATTAATTAGCAGAAGAAAGTGGATCTCATGATCTGACAGCGCCCATGACTGTTAACGTTCTTACTGTGATTCTGCTAATCTACGTCAAATCTCCCCTAGAGTCTGAACAAAGTGAAAACAAAGAGGAAAGGTAAAGAAAATAAACTTGCTTATGATATAGATTTAAGTGAATAGATTTTTTCTGACATTATAGTTTTAATTGTTTATGCTCCTTCCTGTAGATAATATAGATGAAACTAAGAAAGCTGGGCATATATGTCAAAATTGGATAGTTATATCTTAGGCGATTGGGTTACAAGTGACTTACATATTTTGCTTTGTATTTTCTCCATCAAGACACCATTTTCTCTCAGGAATATGCATGAACTACGTACGAAGGGAAAGTTTAGAAGATGTCACATGCGGTTTTACATTTCCTTTTTGCCTTCACTGCTTGCATATATAATTGGGCTTAATACAGCCTTGAGGAATGTGTGGGGCAAAGGGAAAAACATTCACTTGCTTTCTGAGCTGTTCATCCTCGAATGTAAACACCTGCAGCCGACCATCCCCCCATCAATTGTCCACACTTCCATCCCCCCCATCACTTGTCCGTGCATCAAAGTGGGAAGGAAAGGTATCTCTGTCTGGGCTACTACTTCTGCCAACACCTGACCTCTTGGCATCTGGATCTGCACTGGGCTGAAAGAGGTCCCTGAAACTCTGCTCCATCGGTCCATGCTCAGGCAAATGCCGACACATCCCTCATTACAACGGGGTGCCTCTCACATCTTCCTCTGGCAATGGACTGGGGCTTTATCTCTCAAAGGAGCTGAAGTGAGAAGTACAGGGTTGTCTCTGTATTTGGTGAAAATTTGCTGGAAAGACCTCAGATGCTTCTTTCTATAGTAGGTTACCCTTCTTTTAAATCAGTGAATGGAAATAATATCACAATTTTACTTGGACGTTTTTTAACATCAGAGGGCCCAGTAACCTAGTCGCCTGCCTTGCACAGATCCTGGAAGGGCACTGCCCAAAAAGGTAGCCCATGGTCATGTGACTCTATTTAAATTTAAAATAGTAAAGATAAAATAAAATAAATTCAGCTCTTCAATGGCATCGCCAGAATTCGAGAACGTGACAGCCACATGCAGATAGAGGCTACTGTTAGATAGTACAGGTAGAGAACATACTCATCAACATGGAAAATTTCATGGGATAGCGATGCTCTTGAATAATTTCTACAAAACTAGGCGCGCCCAGGCACATTTTAAAGTTGACATTTAAAGCTTTCCCTCCTCAGCAACAAAGGTTGAAATTTCCAGCATATTGTAACGACTGACATTTTAAAATTAAACTGTTATATCATTCTCTTAAAAGCATTCACTGGAATTGAAATATCATGGTGACTTGATATCTACCATTATTTGTTTTCAAAAGGTACACAGACAACCCCTTCTCTACCAGGCTTGAATTTTATATTTCTTCTCTTTTAGTTTGCATATCCATTTTATTTCTTTCAACAGAATTTTATTTTAATGTGTTCTATTTTTGTGGCAAAGTCTTTTATTGATCACTCTGTCATACTTCTCTGCAACAAATATATGCATATAAATTCAAATGTATTTTTCCTGGTGTCCGGAAGTCTCTAAATGTGGTTTTTAAAATTCTAGATTGAGATAATAATTATTCAACATAAGACAGTGAAGGATTAGTGGAAATGCATTGATTAATAACAGGAATGGGGTTATATAGTCTGGAGAGTCTATCTGATGCTCGAGTAACAAACAACCCTGACTCTTACTGGTTTAAATGAACAGATTTATTTTTTGCTCCGATTTAACATTCTATGTGGATAGGCAGGAATTCAGACTGATGGCACTCATACTGTGATGGCGGCATCGCTGCACGGTGCTTTAGAATTTGCCAACCAAAGGAAGAGAGAGCATAAAATATCACCATGTGCTTTATACATGCTTCTGCATGGAAGTGATGTACATTTTGGCCAAAGCAAGTCACACGACCGCAGTTTATTTCACGAGACCAGAGAAATGCAAGGCTCCTGTAGGGTCCCATCCGGATGGAAAAACTGAAGCAAGTCTAGAATGTTCCAAGTGGAAAGTACTAGGAAGCAGAAACGATTGGCAAGCTGGAAATGAGGGCTGGGAAGCTCCTTCCAATTATCTCCACCATCTGCTGCATGAAAATGGATGATTTCCAGCACTATCTCCCCAGCTGCTGGGAACCTCCACCACCTCTGAGGAGCCACAGAAGAACCATGCCTACTCTTTTCTACTTTCCAAATCCTCATGCGTCTCCTTGGCAGACTCACCCAGAATGACGTGGGGAAAGGGCGTCTGGGAAGTGAAGGTGCAGGTTTCTGCCCCGAGATGCAGAGAAGGATATAGAAGGGGTATCAATTATGGTGAGTTGCTAAAAGCTGCTGTAGTTCAGGAACCTTCTTCCCCAGTTGGGACATATCAGTGGATCACAGGGCGCATTTCATGTATTTCAGGAATAAGACGGTCAACTTCTGTTACAATCCTGCATCTCCATGTCATAGGTGTGGTCCAACGCACTTTGTTACAGCGACATCACTCAGGGCTCTCAACTCCTTGGAGGAGAAAAACCACATCGTGATCCACCCTCAAAAGGGATGTTTTAAGATCTGACAATTCGATCAGGTTCCCCTCCTGCTCTGTTGAAAGCAAAGCATTAGAAATCATGTGGTTTACAAAGGGATGTGTTATCTAGTCATCAGAGTAATCTGCTTTCTCAAAGGCATATGCACCAACATCACTAAACTGGCTACCGGTTGTCACCTCATACGCTTTTACCCCGTAGGGCAATCCATCATAGGGAGATCCTACGTAGGTGAATAGAGCAAATACAAAGCTGACCACCTTGAGGGGTACTTTCTTAGCAGATCAACTTTAGCAAAGAAGTAGAGAACTCAGAAAACAGATTCTCTTAAAACGACCTATGTCTATATACTCCTCGAATGGCTTGGTATGACCCCAGGCATACACATGCCCCAGTTTTAAAGACCTTTACAATTTAACAATTCCTTCAAAATTCCCAAAGGGGAATAGAGCTCGGGTGGATGAATAATCACAGCACAACCCGCC
The DNA here is from genome assembly GCF_059928025.1 of Delphinapterus leucas. Taxonomy (NCBI): domain Eukaryota; kingdom Metazoa; phylum Chordata; class Mammalia; order Artiodactyla; family Monodontidae; genus Delphinapterus; species Delphinapterus leucas. The sequence continues at coordinate 2,811,976 of NC_143142.1, read as the reverse complement.
AACACCCAACTGAACACAGCAGCTATTTTTCTTCCAGCAGCTACAAAGACTCTGAGTTTTCTGCACATGTAATATTTTGTACGTCTTGAGAGGTCACATGAGGTACTATCTTAGAGAATAGAGAGGAAATCTATTTTAATTTCATTCCTCTTCACCTAACATGCAGAGGTTAGGACTTAACCTTGAACGATTCTTCCTCCCTAAATCAGAAGTGTTTATTAATAGTCTTTCTACCTTGGGCTCAGTGTTGGAAGATACCCCGCAAAAGTCGACTAGACAGATTCTTTGATATTAAACCCACTTTAAAAGACTTCAATTTCTCTATAATATTTTTTGATGTAGAAAGAACAAGCCTACATTGCTTTCCGTCGTGTGAAGCTAATCTAAATCCGAAAGATACAAGGGAAGTTTTCATATTGAAAATCTGCTGGTAAAATAAGAAAAGACATGGGCATGGCTTCAAGTAAGATGAGACGTGTGAAGTGGAATGGGGTGTGGGTGGGAAATGAACACCTGTAGAGGCCAGAGAAAAGTATAAACATTAAAAGAAGGCATATTTTGGTTCAATGTGAAGAGTGCCAGAGCACTCAAAGCTAACTGAAGCTTAAGGAGGCAAACTCATGAAGTGCTGCAATCTGTAGATTTCCAAGAATGGGCCCGATTATCCATCGGTGAGATCCAAGGGTTTTACAGTAAGTCCCCTACATATGAATAAGTTCCGTTCCGAGAGCGCGTTCGTAAGTCCAATTTGTTCGTCAAGTCCAACAAAGTTAGCCTAGGTACCCAACTAACACAATCGGCTCTACAGTACTGTACTATAATAGGTTTTTAATACTTTTCACACAAATAATACATAAAAAACAAACACAAAAAATAAAACATTTTTAATCTTACAGTACAGTATCTTGAAAAGTACAGAAGTACGGTACAGCAGCTTGGCACACACGGGCTGGCATCGAGTGAACAGGCAAGAAATAAAGACGCTGTACTCTGTACTCTACATGGTACTGTAAAGTGCACAAAAGAACACACACTTGTAGAGGATGCACGCAGGTGACAATGTACACCAGACACCTGAAATAACTTACGTGATTAGACATGCGAACGCATGTTCGCATCTTTGAAAGTTCTCAACCTGAAGGTTCATATGTAGGGGACTTGCTGGATTTGATAAATTAAAAACATTTAGTATGCATCATCTGTGTACCTGGCACTTGCTAATTGCTAGGGATACAGCAGCGCACAAAATATCCCCAGTTCATACTCTCACAGAGCTTATCACCTAAGTGGAAATGAATCAGTCAGGTTAGGGCATGTGATGCTGCAGTAACAAATAACACTTACAAAATAAACAATACAGGTTTATTTCTCATTTGTGCACCTGCTCACTCAGGGTCAACGACTTCCTCCCTCAGGGGCGCCAAGGGAGGCTGTACCATCTGGAATGTTGCCAGACCTCCACTGGAGAAGAAAAGATGGAAATTTTTTCACACCAGTTTTTACTTGCATCCACCTCAGAGGAACTTACCACTTTCACTTATTTGTCCTTAGTCTGAGCAAATAATATAGCATGCCTGACTTCACGGTGATGGGGAAATATAACCCACTCCTCTTCCTACAGAAGGTATTAGTGGATGGTAGCCATGGCCAATAAACGGAGAGAGATGATAAGCGACTGACAGATCACGGTGAGCGTAAGGAAGAAGTCGTCTAAGACGCCATGGGAAAGTAAACAGGGGATCTAATGGAGCTTGAGAGATTCAGAGAATGCCTCTCCAAGGGGGTGATGCTTAACGTGGGATGGAAAGGAGCTAGTAGGATAAGAACCTAAAAATCCCGTCCCACTTAGAGAGTCAATGACCTTATCATTCTGACTCTAACCTGACTATACCTGTGCCTAATGCAGGATAAACACTCTGAACATCGCATCCAACCAGTGTCTGAGCACCTGCTATGTGAAGTTCTTTCCCGATGCCCTTGCATGAAAGCCTGGGTCCCTCTCTGCCTGTGTTGCTATTCACCAGGGACAGAAGGCAAGGCTAGTTTCTCCAGAGTTAATCTCATTTATGGGACTCTAGGCATGCAATCAGTGCTGTTCTTCATAGAAAAAGGCTCAGAGTTTCTTCATGTCACTCTAAGAGTTTCACTGATTGAAAATCCGCAGCAGACAGGAACCAGGAGTACCCGAGGTGCCACAGGAGTTAGAATAAATTACGCAGAGCGGTCTAGCACAACATAAGCTAATTAGAGTTGCATAATATACCCGCAAACTCTTATCAAGGGCTGTGGTTTTCAACCCTAGGAGACAGAAACTAGTTATCATTATGCATCACCATGAAAGCAGATTAAAATAAATCAATTCGTTTATCTCTGGGTTCTGTGCCAAATTAACAGTTCAGAAAGAAGAGCGCTCTGTCCAGATAACAGGACAACCCTCATTCAAATCGAGATATTAACAATATAAATCTCGGGAGGTTTCAGTGCTGAATTTAATTATCCAAAGGGCAGAAGACCAGCTTATGAATGGTTTGCACTATGAGTTAGAGCTGGAATTCTTGGACACCATCCACTTGAATTAAAGGTAGGTAAAAATTTTCTGTATATGATAATTCCGATCATAAGTGGATTTCTCTCCAGAAACAGAAAGGCCACTTTATTTTGATGGCTTTTGTCTGTGTGTGTTAACATATATACATACACACATTTCTTAAAAAATGTTTTACAGTGAAACACTGAAACTTTGGTAGAATACTCTATGTATGTAATACTCTATGTATTTATTTATACTCTACGTATTTATAAATTAATAAAATTTATGGAGGCCTTTGGCTTCAACTAACCAAGGATTTTCTCCAACTCCCAAGTTATCTGGCTCAAAAGTACATGCCTCTGAGTGTGGAAAATCTATTACAGCTGATTTCCACTGGACAGTCCACGCCCAGGTAATTCTTGGATTCCCAAATCATGTGTTTGACAAGTGACACTGAATTTAGCGATTTTTCCATAGTAGAATGTAATGGTTTGGGAGCATAATCTACTCTCAGTCAGGAAGCTAATGTTGCTTCAGGTCCAATTAGCCCACTTTAAAGAGTCATCCTTACTAGCAAGCAACGCTACTTTTTTTTTTTTTTTTTTTTTTTTTTTTTGCTGTACGCGGGCCTCTCGCTGTTGTGGCCTCTCCCGCTGCGGGGCACAGGCTCCGGACGCACAGGCTCAGCGGCCATGGCTCACGGGCCCAGCTGCTCCGCGGCATGTGGGATCTTCCCGGACCGGGGCACGAACCCATGTCCCCTGCATCGGCAGGCGGACTCGCAACCACTGCACCACCAGGGAAGCCCAAGCAACACTACTTTTCATCAAATTAGTTAAGAAGTCATTCACAGACAGATAACCAGACAACAGAGAACAGATTAGAATAGAGACACTGTGAGTAGCCCCAGGTCCCCCAAACCTCCTGGAATCTCAGGGAGTAGTAGAAGTATCCCCATCTTAGCAGAAGGAAGACCCAGATTCCAGCTGAAGATCGGGCAATCACTAACTTTTTCTTGGACAAGGAGCCCGACAATCTCCCTGAACCTCGATTCTCAAGAATCAGCAGCCTGTGTGAGTACAAGACCCTGACCACTGCATCCTCGGCCATCCCCCAAATTATCCCCGCACTCCCACATGGGTGTTTAAGTGCCCATGCTCTTCCTTGGTCTAGGATGTACTAAGACCTCTTCCTCACCAGGATAAATCTCATGTTTCCTTTGTGACTCCGTTGATAGAAAGTCCTCTAGTGAAGTCATCCCTGATTTATCCTTCTTTGACCAAGTTAGATAAACCTCCCATGTTCTCCAGCAGTACTTCTATTATGGCGTCTACCACCTTGCATGTAATCAACATGCAATCAATGTGTAATTTATCATACTAAACAGCAAGCTCCTTTATCCGTGTGCTTCTCATCAAGATCACCCTAGCCTCTGGCAGAGCCTTATGCATGATAGGTGCTCAATTAACAGGGTGACATCACATGGGTTATTTTAGGGGGTGCTTTCATTTACTGCAGATATAAAACTGGGATGCTAAAATTATATAACAGAAGATAACTGCGAGATATAACTCCCCCAAAGAACATTTAAACATACAGTATTTCTCTGTCCTCTCCATTCCTCCGTTCATCTCCATAAAACTTCCAACACCTTGTTCAAGGGCCATGGTGACATAAATGTCCACTTTCCCAGAATGCACGCAGCTTTGGTTTGCCCTTTTATGTGTTTTCGGTCCTCAGCGCTTTGGTTCTGTATATACAGGTGCACCATAGATGCAGATATATATGGATGTTTTCCCCATCCTTCTTTCCTCTATTCCTCTCCTTACCCTTCTTGAGGAATAGAAGGACAACAACCCAGTTCTGCAACAACCCAGAGAGACCCAGAACTGGTCAGTACAATAGAACAATTAACCTATGTGAAAGCTTACGAGAGAGATGTTCATTTCTCCGGTAGGTATTTAGTTCTCTAAAATCGGAAGGACGTAAAGCCCCCTCCTGCGCTGAACATCAAAGATCAAATAAAGCTGTCCTTTCAGGAAGAATTCCTGGGGACCCTGAGGGAAGAACAGGCTAATCGGGAAAAGACACGAGATTGTCAGGGAGGAAAAGCAGAAGGCTGACAGAGAATGAAACCCTTTTCTGAATGTCCATCTGAGATGGAGTTTTGTATCCGGGGGTAATAATCAAATGATTTTTAACAACTGGTACCTTACTAAAACCAGTCAGGACAGCCATGCATTCTTATTTAGCTGCCCCTGATCTGGGATGGCGGGGGCAGGGGGCGCTAAAAGGAAATGGTACCGAAGAAAGCATCAAACCCGTGGCCGAGCTGATAGGAGGTAAGTGTTTATTTCTGAAGACAGAGGCCAGCTACTTTTACACACTGGCAGTATTTCAGGTAGACTGACAGAGTGAACAGACCAAGAGGAACATAATACAACAGCAAAAGGTGTTTCACAGGATTTTCACTTATTTCTCCCATAGAATCTGGTCTATGCAACAAATTTACTGATTATCTTGTCAACCTGCCTGATTTTTTTGATGAGAAGACAGACACAAGAAGTTGAATGATACACCCTTGGGACTTCCCTGGTGGTGCAGTGGTTGAGAATCCGCCTCCCAATGCAGGGGACGTGGGTTCGAGCCCTGGTCCGGGAAGATCCCACATGCCACGGAGCAACTAAGCCCGTGCGCCACAACTACTGAGCCTGCACTCTAGAACCCGCGAGCCACAACTACTGAGCCCAAGTGCCACAACTACTGAGACTGCATGCTACAACTACTGAGCCCATGCGCCTAGAGCCCGTGCTCCGCAACAAGAGAAGCCACCTCAATGAGAAGCCCACGCACCACAATGAAGAGTAGCCCCCACTCGCCGCAACTAGAGAAAGCCCGCACGCAGCAACGAAGACTCAATGCAGCCAAAAATAAATAAGTAATATAAATAAATTTTTTTAAAAAAAGAAGTTGAATGACACACCCAAAGTACAAATCACTGACCAGTGGCAGCACTGGCCTTAGAATCTGCTTCTCCTTGACTTGTTGAATTTATTGAAAGAAAAGCAGGCATTTTTCTGATGGGTCATGTGACACAGTTGCAGTGCGGTCATAGGATCTGACGGGGTTAACAGACTAAAAGGAACTTGAAACAACAGCCCCGGTGCCTTCTGGTGAGACAAGGCTTGAATCCTCTGGGCCAAGGTCGTCTTCTTCGCTCCCCAATAACTTTGAGGACAAAGGGCCTCACAACCTCCTTGGACAGCTGTCTGGAGCATCCACTTTTTTTTTTTTTTTTGCGGTACATGGGCCTCTCACTGCTGTGGCCTCTCCCGTTGCGGAGCACAGGCTCCAGACGTGCAGCCTCAGCGGCCATGGCTCACGGGCCCAGCCGCTCCGCGGCACGTGGGATCTTCCCGGACCGGGGCAGGAACCCGCATCCCTTGCATCGGCAGGCAGACTCCCAACCACTGCGCCACCAGGGGAGCCCCTAGCATCTGCTATTTTGTCACCTTTCTTTAACTCTTCTTTCGTTAAAACAGTGCATTTTTGTTTCTCCAGAGAACATTTCCCTCACCCACCCCCCAGCCGTGCGGCTTGGGTGGAAATGAACCTTCTCTCTGTTGCAAGAGGGTCCTTGATGGCTTCTATCAGTGATTCTCCAAGTGTAGCCTGGGTACCCTCAGAGAATCCCCAAAACACTTTCAGGGATTCTGCAAAGTCAAAACTATTTTCATAATGAAACCGAAATGCTACCCACATTTTTTACTATGCTTTCATTTGCCCTAGTAGTGCAAAAGCAACAGTGGATAAAAGTGCTGTCACCTTAGCACAAATCAAGACAATGAATCAACCTGTACTCCTAATAATGATATTATTCATGGTAACACACTCAAGGTAAAAAAAATGCCAATTTTACTAAAGGATGTCCTCCATGGAACAGAAAAATGATTATTTTTTATTAAATGTGTCCTTGAATACATGTCTTTTTAATATTCTGTGTGAAAAATGTATGTATGCACTTCTACTACATACTGAGTTCTTAGGGTTTTCTTGAGGAGACATATGCATGTTATTCTCTGAGCTGTGAGCTGAGCTAGCTGCTTTTTTTTTCATGGAAAATGAAAAAAAATAACTAACAAACCATGGGTATTCAGTTTGCGTATCTGACAAACAATAATGAACAAAGCGAGCCTGCCACTTCAAGAAAAACATCTGACAGTACTTATTACCAATGATCCAAGTACAGCTTTCATGCAAAAGGTGAATTCTGGAAAACTAGTATCAGCCACTGTGATTTCTGAAAGGTTCTCACTGGGTACAGGCTCTTTCTCATGAGATTGCTACTGATGTTTAAAAGAAGAAGTGAATTTTTGATGCTTTGTAATAAATGGGCCACCGTATGAAAGTTGTACTCAACCAGTCAATCAGTATTTTCCAAATGACCAATGCATGATGTTATAAGTCATGTTTAGGTAAGGGAACCAGTAGAAAGTTTTAGTATCCACATTGCAACTAACCTTTAAGTTCTGGTGTAGTATTAAAAAAGATACACTCATACAAACACAGACACACACACACTGATCTCTTTTCCAACTACACCTACATGTGAGGCCAAACTCTACCTATACGTCAATAAAAACAATGTTATCACCACAGATTGAATGCAGAAGCAGATATGAGAACCCAGCTCTCATCTGTTAAGCCAGACTAAAAACTCTGCAAAAATGGTAAAGAGTGCTACCTTTCTCATCAATTTTATTTTGGTTTGGAAAATAGAGCTGTATTTCATAAAAATGTATCCTCCCGTTGACATGCAGTGGCTTTACGGTTGTTTTTTATTTCTATTTATCTTTTATTTTTTGGGCTACGCCATGCAGCTTGCAGGATCTTAGTTCCCCAACCAGGGATTGAACCCGCACCCCCTGCAGTGGAAGAGCAGTCTTAACCACTGGGCTGCCAGGGAATTCCCAGCTGTTTTTTTTTTAAAAACAAACTCATAAATACACATTTTTTTCATTTCTGAGTTTTAAGTTCTAATGTGGTAATAAGTATTGATAGGTACAATCTAAATAGACAAACATTTTCTGGAGTCCTCAATAATTTTCAAGAGCGTGAAGAGAGCCGGAGACCAAAAAGTTTGAGAACTTTAGGCCAATTAGTGCATCCCAACGTCTGGCCATCATAGGTGGCTTCAGGGATGGATCTGTGACCCGAATAGAACAAAAGTTAAAAAGATGTTCTCAGACCTCCGGAAGAGAAGAAATTAATTTAATCACCCACTAGGGCTTCCAGGAGGTGTCTGTTACGGGACCTTCAAGGGGACAGCCGACAGCTGCTCCGCACAGGATATGATGGGACAGCCAAGTCCGAAAGCAAATGTCTTGGGGATATTGTTTGAAATGCTGAATTAAACCTCCCTAAAGGCACCTTGTACTTGGAATGTTCAGTTTCACAAGTATATATTCCCTTTGCTGTTAAGTCAGTTTGAGTGTTTTCTGTCACTTGCCACCAGAAACCTAACTTATACAATTGCCCCGGATGATAGCCTATCACCCGATAGTCAATAATTCATGGCACTGACACATCAAAATTCCCTTCTGCTAGAATCTGAGGAGAGTTTTATATCCTGGAAAGCAGACATATCCCCAGAGGACTCATGAATCATTATTTTATGACATAATTTTCCCTAGGATTGTTTCTTAGACATTAACTTTGATCATCTTGACACCATTATAGTTGAATGTATCTGTTGTATTTTAAAATCTCAAATCAAATTGTTCTCCTCCCTGAGAAGCCCCCCTGCACATCTGCAGAAAGGCAGGTCATTTCCTAAAAAATTTGTTTCTAAAAAAAAACATCTTCAAACACATGAAACTAACATAACATTGTAAATTAACTAGTCTTCAACTTAAAAAACCCCACAGATTAAACTAATTAAAAAAGAACAGTGTTTGAAAAGATATGTGACTACCACACAGTAAAAAGAGTACAGAAAATTACACCGGTTGGTAATTGTATGATGGCACCTTTTTCTCTACCAAAATATTTCCTTTAATCTTCTTTTCTAAATGTTCATTCCAACTTTTCAGAAGTTTACTACACTTTATATTGAACAAAGAAAAAAAAAAGTCCAAGGAAATCAGGGGCTGAAACAGAACTGGAGGTAAACTTGGACATCTGGGGACAGTTTCAGTACACAGGTACAAAAAATAGATAATGGTTTTTAGATCAGCATTGTAGTAATAAGATGTTTGCCACCGGCCACAGCAATTATGCAAATGTCACCATCTTCTGGATTTGATCAGTGATTTCAATGCCCGCTAATACCCTACCGTGTGCTCATTACTATAGGATGTGCCCGGTGACAGAGGGGTGAATGAGAATAAAGGCATTTCTCCTCTATATGACACTGCAGAGTGAAAATATTTCAGTATTCGAAATTTTAAATACAGGTTTATTTGACTTTTCAAAACTACATTTGTAAAACGTGTAAGCACAAAATGAAAGTATTGCCCAAGGTTATACAACGTGCCGATTTCCAGAACACCCATCAAAGCTGATCCTCCAGGCTTTGCAAAGGAACCCGGATGAAGTAAGAGCTTCATCTCACCAAGCTCCCCTGTGAGGTGACTGCCTGCTGGAAACTAACACCTGGGACCAAAACTCAAGGTGAATTATCACCCAGTTGCTGCTACCATATTGGGAAGAGGGAGCTTTTTATTTTCACTCTTGGGTTTTTGTGGGAGGTGGATGGAAACTTACTCTGATCGTTTTTAATTAAAGTGGACATAGCTCATCAGCTCAAAATCCCTGTAAAGCAGTGGGTGTGTGATTTTTCCTGGGCGGCAAAGAAAGCCAGCTGTTTCTTCAACTCTAAAGAAAGGGGCTCTTACTTAGTTAAAAAGAATGAGATAATGCCCTTCGCAGGACCATGGATGGACCTGGAGATGATCAGACTAGGTGAAGTAAGTCAGACAGAGAAAGACAAATACCATATGATATCGCTTTATGCAGAATCTTAAAAAAAATGATACAAACGAACTTGTTTACAAAACAGAAACAGACTCAGAGACTTAGAGAGTGAACTTATGGTTACTGGGGGAAAGAGAGGGGGAGGGATAGATTGGGAGTTTGGGACTGACATATACACGCTGCTATATTTAAAATAGAAAACCAACTAGGACCTACTGTAGCACAGGGAACTCTGCTTGACACTCTGTAATAACCTAAATGGGAAAATAATTTGAAAAAGAACAGATACACATACATGTATAACTGAATCGCTTTGCTGTACGCCTGAAACTAACGCAATGTGGTTAATCAACTCTACTCCTATATAAAATAAAATTTACAAAACAATAAAAGGATTAAAATGAAAAAAAAATAAAGGAAGGGGCTCTTAGTAGAGGAGCAGGGTGACAGAATAAATTTTTAAATATTTTTCTGGTGGCTAAATAAGGCCACCCAGAAATGACTTAGTAGAGACAATGGTGGGATCAAAAGACCAAACAAACAGTGGGACATCAGTTAGGATGCTTTGGCCTAATATAACAAAAGACCATCTATAAGCTGCTTAAATTAACAAGGAGTTTATCATCTTACAAACCATTAAATCCAGAGGCAGAGCAGTATCAGGGCTGGTTAATTTCGCAGCCCAGTAAAGACTCTTCTTTGCTGCTATCTAAGCCTGTGGGCTTCCTCTCCTCATGATTCCAAGACGGCTATGGTACCTCCAAGCTTCTCAAGGGGGTGCAGCGACATCAGTCTTAATTTAGTTTTATCTAGACTTATACTCTGAGGCAGGACTCAAGGGCAAGGAGGTTATCTGAGAAGCGATTCCAAGAATCACCAGCAAAGACTAGAAGACGACTTGGCAGGAAAGGCAAGAAGTTACAGATTCATTACGAAGCCAGTTGCCACTACAGCTAACTTCTGGTTAATCCTGCTGGAAACTCTGATAGCCAGCATGAAATACACAGCCCAGCATATATGCAACCGCCCTAGATATTGGATGAGGGCTGCTCCTGGGGTTGCTAATTCCATGGCAGTTGTCCCCAGAGGGATGGGCAAAGTGAGCACCAAAAACAGTCCCCAGAAGAAGTGAGGATCCTGGATGTTGATAATGGATGGGAATGTACCAAAGTGACAGGAGCAAGGAGATATGGTCCAGGCACCAACAGCACCTGTTAAAACATCCATCAAACAAGAAGGGGGTTCCCTCCCATATGCTTTACAGTTGGTGTTATTAGTGCTTATAGCAGTGATACCGGGAAAGGGAAAATCGTTTCTCAAAAGTCCTTTGGGTCACATGCCCACAACTGAACCAGTCATCGACACGGATAACCAGACCCCTGAGGCTGGCCTGGTAAACCATGACGGACCCTCTGGGGCTGGAAGGGGGTCTTATTCCTCCAGCCCAGGAAACACAGAGGATGAACACAGAAATGACCTGGGCTCCGCAGTCATCAAGGAGGAAGAGCAGAGGGGCTGGTGGAGGAAAGCACTCCTGTTTGGGGGAATTAGCCTAGGTTAGAGAGAATTCCATTTATTTAAATGTAACTGGAAGAGAGGGCTTCTTCTTCTCTGTCCCCAGGTGGATACTGCTGAACAGAAATTTCATCCTTACTGCAGGGGGGCTAAAAATCCCTGTGAATGCTACAAGTTATTTGCAGATTACTCTCCACTCTCCATTCAAATATTAATTTAAAATTTAAAATGTGTGCAGGGAATGGAGGTGGGGGCACATATAACTTAGCAGTGGTTTGTAGAAGCACTCAGTGGTCATTTTGAAGTATGGGCATTCACAAAGCTTATCTCTGTAAATCTAGGGAGTGACCATTTGAAAGTAAACTGATCCCATTCTTACTCCGATATTCCAGATGGAAAGGGAGGAACAGTACCCACTACCTGAGAGAATGGAGGAAAAGGCAAAAAGGAGAAACTTGAGAAAACATGTCATCCTTCATTGCAGATTTTAAACGGTGCAAATCAAGAGAATGAATGCCTGCTCTTGGGAGATGAAGATAACAGTCAGTCAAGAAATACAACAGCTAGGGCTTCCCTGGTGGCGCAGTGGTTGAGAGTCCGCCTGCCGATGCAGGGGACACGGGTTCGTGCCCCGGTCCGGGAAGATCCCACATGCCGCGGAGCGGCTGGGCCTGTGAGCCATGGCCGCTGAGCCTGCGCGTCCGGAGCCTGTGTTCCACAACGGGAGAGGCCACGATAGTGAGAGACCCATGTACCGCAAAAAAAAAAAAAAGAAAAGAAAAGAAATACAACAGCTAAAAGCAATAAGGGGTCTCTGGGAATTACACTGATGGGGATTGTTGAAACGACTTTCCGCCCCAAGAACGAGCCACTGCAGCCCCGGGTGCCACGTCAGCAAACCAAAACTCATGTAACTTTCACATCCCTATAAATGCTCCTTTTATCCAGAAACACAGTATATCCAGACAGCCAATCCGAAAACGCCAAGCCAACTCTGGGCCTTCTCACCCCAAACAAGGTTGAGGTTGTGGCCCCAGAAATTGGGGGCCTTTCTGCCCTTCTCTTTAGCCTTTATCCTATAAGAGCTTCCTGGCTTCTGCCCCGTCTTGCAATCCTCTGAAAGGAGGCTGCCAGCTTCATGAAGCGTTAGGTTGCTTGCATCACCTCAATGCAAACAAGCGTTAGTTTGCCTGCATCGCCCTCTTTCATCATTAAACAGGGGATACGAGGAAGAGGTAGAAGAGGGGACACATCCTAGACCTGCTCCCTCAGGCTGCACAGAACCTACAACACTGAACTCTGCTCTGCGGGAGATGGTGCTAGCCGTGGACCACAAGTGGCTTCACTGCTCCTCCCAGGGAAGACACACTTACATCCCAGAGTGTAACCCACACTGACTGATTCAGACACGGGGACACACTTACATTTGACATGAACTTGAATTATGGAAATTCAGAACAGCGCAATATAAAACACGTAAAAAAAGCCTTGCTGTATGCACACTATTTGAAATAGCACTGAAGTGACTTGACATTACGCTTACATGTCTAATGAGCAGACAGGAATAAAGACCACTGCCCTGAGCCAACAGGTGGAGTGTCGCAGACAGTGTCTGCAGACTAGAACGGGACGGTGGGTGGATATGGGGAGACAGGCGCGGACTGAGGGCGAGGCGTCTGCTCATGAGCCAGAGGTACACCCACAGCAAGACTCGCATTTCGAAATAATCAGTCCTTACATACTGTTACTTGGATTCTGGGGAAAGCCAGTTTAGTGCTGTTGAAGTCTTTTCTTTCTTTAATTGAAGTATAGATGACTTACAGTGTTGTGTTCATTTTTTCTGCTGTACAGCAACGTGATTCACTTATACACATACACGTTCATTGTGTGTGAATATATATAAATATATATACACAATCTTTTTTTATGTCCTTTTCCATTATGGTTCATCATGGGTTATTGAATATAGTTCCCCGTGCTCTGTAGTAGGACCTTGTTGTTTATCCATTCTATATATAACAGCTGACATCTGCTAACCCTAACTTTTCTCTTTTAAATTAGTCTGATGGCCACAAAAGAGCAAAGCAGCTTTGTGCGGGGGTCTTGGGATGACTGAATACCCAGGGTGGTGGCCTTGGAGACCCCATGCCTATAAGGGGTGGCCAGTTCTTATAAGGGGATGATGCTTCAGCCAGGACAAGATTCATCGCCATGAGGAATGGTCCACAGCATGGCTGGAGATGATAAAAGGAAAGAGCAGAGGGCACTGAGGTGGGCAATTCTAGAGAGACCTGAGCCCAAGGCTTCTGCTTTCCCATATGGACCAGAAGAGCCGAGGAAAGGGAGGGGGATGATATTTTCACCGCTCCAGTAACATTTATCAAGTACCCAATAGCTTCAACTTCTGGAGTCTCTACCATGTGGAATTCAGAAGATGTCAGTTTAAGCAACATTATGTTTAATTTTCACAAGGACTCAGCCTAGTAATTATTACCTCCGTCTGTATCTCAGGAAGTTGGGACATCTGAGGTTCAATGACTAACCCAGGCTAACTCCGTTAGTAAGTAGAAGAGGTGGCATTTCCCTGTAGGTCTCTCTGACACCAATGTCTAAAGTTCACATTCTCCACCTAGACTTTAAAAAATAAAACTACGGATCATGACAATTTGGAGGGTTTTCCTTGTTCACATATTCACAGTAGCTTTACTTCTAATAGCCCCAAATGGAAACAGCCCAGGTATTTACCAAGAGGAAAATGGATAAACAGTTGATGGCATTTTCAAACAATGAAAAATTACTTAGCAATAAAAGTACTGATACATGCAACTACATGGATGAATCCCAAAATATTATTTTGAGCGAAGGACGCATGCATTACACAAGAGTATGTGTTGTGTATGATTCTATTTATAAGAAACTCTAGACAAGGCAAATGCGACCTGTGAGGGAAAACAAAATAGAATCAGGATTGCATCTGGTGGGGGAGAGATGGGACTGACCAGGAAGCGGCATGAGGGAAATCTGTGGGGTGATGGTAATGATCTCTATCTTGAGAAGGTGATACCTTGGTTGGTATTCATCAACTAATACATTTCGAGTGAATCATTTATTGGAACTCGTCAACTACTGCATTTCATCGTATGTCAATTTTATAGTAGGAAGAACAATAAACAAATATTGAACTCTAGTTAATGATATGCACGCTGAAATATTTAGGTGAAGTGTATGGATGCTTGCTAATTATTTTGAAATGTATCAAAAATAAGATGGATCGATAAATGCAAGGAAAGATGCATTGATAAACGTATGATACAGCAGACATGATTAAAATGTTATTTGTAGAATCTAGATGATCGGCATGGGTGTTAACTGTAAAATGTGATTAACATGACTGCATGTTTAAAATTTTTTATAATAAAATGTTGGGGAAGTATGTATGCCTGAACTCCATCCATTTTGAATCAGGATCTTTGGGGATATTAAAACCCAAAAACTTTACAAAACTTTAACAAAAGCCCAAGCTATTACACACACTGGAATTTGTATTTGTTTTTCTAGGGAATGGATGATGTTACATGAGCAGGAATGGCAGCTGTGTGCAGAGCAAAACACATTACAAACCACGCTGACGCCCATTCACTTGTCTGACAGTGCGGGGGTGGGGGGAGATGTTATGGACGCCCTTTGGAGAGGAGGAAAGTGATGCACGTCTAGGAATTGAGTTCACGGCTCTTTCCCGTATTTGGGAATCTAAGGTTTGCTGTATCCTTCAGGGTTCTCAGATATCAGATGATGGGATACGAAATGAAGTAAATGAGAAACACCTCCAACTAAGGAAGCAGCAAGGTCAAAAGGATAGAAGCTACGAAGAAGCTTGATGCCAGAGAAGAGGAGATGCAGATGCCAACCATTCCACCATGGAGATGGCTCCACGTAGAGATGGAACCAGAGGGACAGTGCAGCCAAAAGTCTATAGGAGGGCAGATCATTTCCTCATCACGTCTGCCAGGAGGTACGTATCAAGTCTAAAGAGATCTTTCTGCCACCCAGAGTGTGTAAGGAAGTTTTTCAGAAGAACTGGTCATTGAAATGGAAATCCTCAGTTTCCCGGGCGATTTTCATCACATGAGCACGGCTGATGGTCCCTGCATTACTATGGCTTCCCAGCTGCAGTTTGTTGAAATTATTCAATGCTCTTTGTTTACATGCAGGTGTTAGAAATCTCTCCAAAAATTAGTGAGTGAATAATTCTTTATGGTCAAAAGTGAAATGATTACAGGAGTTGGTTGGTAATATAAATGGGCTGGGCGTCAAACAGGAAATAGGAAGTGATGGTACCGGTCAGAATGGCCATCATCAAAAAGTCTACAAACAATAAATGCTGGAGAGGGTGTGGAGAAAAGGGAGCCCTCTTGCACTGTTGGTGGGAATGTAAATTGATACAGCCACTATGGAGAACAGTATGGAGGTTCCTTAAAAAACTAAAAATAGAACTACCATATGACCCAGCAATCCCACTCCTGGGCATATACCCTGAGAAAACCATAATTCAAAAAGAGTCATGTACCACAATGTTCACTGCAGCTCTATTTACAATAGCCAGGACACGGAAGCAACCTAAGTGTCCATCAGCAGATGAATGGATAAAGAAGATGTGGTACATATAGACAATGGGATATTACTCAGCCATAAAAAGAAACGAAATTGAGTTATTTGTAGTGAGGTGGATGGACCTAGAGTCTGTCATACAGAGTGAGGTAGGTCAGAAAGAGAAAAACAAATACCTTATGCTAACACATATATATGGAATCTGAATTTTTTAAAAAATGGTTCTTAAGAACCTAGGGGCAGGACAGGAATAAAGACGCAGACATAGAGAATGGACTTGAGAACATGGGGAGGGGGAAGGGTAAGCTGGGACGAAGTGACAGAGTGGCATTGACATATATACACTACCAAACGTAAGGTAGATAGCTAGTGGGAAGCAGCCGCATAGCACAGGGAGATCAGCTCGGTGCTTTGTGACCACCTAGAGGGGTGGGAGGGAGACACAAGAGGGAGGGGATATGGGGATATATGTATACGTATAGCTGATTCACTTGGTTATACAGCAGAAACTAACACGCCATTGTAAAGCAATTATATTCCAATAACGATGTCAAAAAAAAAAAAGACAAATAAAAGGAATGGAAGAAAATACATCTGAGTTACTATACGTGGAGCTGCCAGAGTGGTTGAATGAATGATGAATTGTGTTTTCTTTACCCTATTTTTATTGTTTTAATGATCAGCTATAGTCTTATAAAGACAAATGATATTTAATTTTAAATATGTTTAATAATGATGTCTCCAGAATCACATCCAAAAGGGAAAATAGAAAAATCACTTATTATCAGTATTCGTGGGAACATTATCAGAATGACCTTCTTCACCTGTGCCCTACAATGTTGGATTAAAACAGGAAACTTCCTTGCAGCAGTGCAAATGGTTTAAAAGAACTCACTCTTTTTTTATTTTTTTTTAGACAAGGGGGACATCCCTGCCAGAAGTTCTTTTTTGTTTTCCTGATAAATTTATTTATTTTTAATTTAATTTTTAATTGAAGTATAGTTGATTTACAATGTGTGTTAGTTTCTGGTGTACAGCAAAGTGATTCAGTTGTGTATAAATATACATATGTATACATATATACATATACACATATATACATATATATATACACACACACATTTTTTTCATATCCTTTTCCATTATGGTTTATTACAGGATATTGAATATAGTTCCTGGTGCTATGTAGTAAATCCTTGTTGGTTATCTATTTTATATATAGTAGTGTGTCTATGTTAATCCCAAACTCCTAATTTATCCCTCCCCCTCCCTTTCCCCTTTGGTAACCATAAATTTGTTTTCTACCTCCGTGAGTCTGTTTCTGTTTCGTAGATATATTGATTTGTATCGTATTTTAGATTCCACATATAAGCGATGTCATATGGTATTTGTCTTTCTCTGTCTGACTTACTTCACTTAGTATGATCATCTCTAGGTCCATCCATGTTGCTGCAAATGGCATTATTTCATTCTTTTTTAATGGCCGAGTAATATTCCATTGTGCATATGTACCACATCTTCTTTATCCATTCATCTGTGGATGGATACTTAGGCTGTTTCCATGTCCTGGCTATTGTGAATAGTGCTGCTATGAACCTTGGGGTGCATTTTCATTTTGAATTAGAGTTTTCTCCAGAAGTCCTTTATCTTTGGGGAGGGTTGGGGAGGAATTGGTAACTGGCTACAGATACAAGAACAAATGCTCCAAATATATAGATAAATATCTATGTCCAGCTGACCTTTTTGCTCTTTTCTATTGCAAGTCTAGATCCCCACACAGATTTTGACGATTAACTAGCACCGCAGGGGAAGAATACTGAAACAGGTAATACACATTCTTGAGGACAGCCCCTTGATTTCCACTTGGTTCTTCTGGGCCGGTGAAGGAGGCTGACCTTCACGGCTGGTTTGGTAAATTTACTGCACAGTCCCGCAGTGAGCAGAGAATGACCACATCTCAACATAAAAACATTTATTTCAATCTCCCCAGTAGGACTGTCCATTAGGCAGTGAATCTTCTGTTGCAAGACTGGTGTGATCAGACGGACTTCACTGCCTGGATTGTTCCTCAGACGTTTAGAGCACATTTCTCTCTTTTCTGAATTTCACCGTTTTTCATCATTTCCTCCTAAGACTATGTTAAATGATTCCCCCTTCTGCCTTTCTGGCTTCAAATCTGTTACATTATGTTCCCTTTCAGTTACCACTAAGGATACATATTTAGTGGGTTTCATCTTCCTTCATAAATCAATTTCTTCAGTATCTTGGTTCATGTGTTGTTCTTTTTATGTTTAATTTTTTCCCTCCTACAAACCCCTTCCGATTTGCGTGCATCTCTCTGATACTAAGGTGTCTGCAATGAAATGCACTTTTCCAGGTCTCATCTCATTTGTGAGTCTGAGATGAGCAAGCCCTTCCCATAGCTCTCTGCCACAGCTCCCGAGACACCAAGAAAAGCCAGACCAGGGCGGTCCCTTTCCTGACACAGTCACCGCTGAAACAGATCTTTTCAGCACACAGCCACCCCAAAGTCTCTCTTAAAACAGGTGAGGCCCCTGTTCCCACCAATTACCCGTTTTTCATATCACAAGTTCAATTTAAGGTGCAAATTCTTCCAAATGCCACTTAACTTTTTGCCTCTCTTTCTCATCATGCCCAAAGGAGAGGACAAAGAATTTCACTCCCTTTCCTCCTGGCTGGCCATGTGAAAGAGAGATGAGGGTTGTATCACTTAGGGTAAAGTTGCGGCGGTTGTAGCAGAGACCAAAAGTAACAGTGCCTTCAATAAAATAGCAGTTCCTTTTTTATTTTTTCTATTTTTTAATTGAAGTATAGTTGATTTACAATGTTGTGTTAGTTTCAGGTGTACAGCAAAGTGATTCAGTTATATATTTTTTAAGATTCTCTTCTCCTATAGCTTATTGCAAAATATTGAGTATAGTTCCATGTGCTATACAGTAGGTCCTTGATTTTTATCTATTTTACATATAGTGGTGTGTATATGTTACTCCCAAATTCTTAATTTATCCCTCCCGCCCTACCTTTCCCCTTTTGTTTTCTATGTCGGTGAGTCTGTTTCTGTTTTGTAAAGAAGTTTATTTGTATCATTTTTTAAGATTCCACATATAAGTGATATCATGTGATATCTGTCTTTCTCTGTCTGACTTATTTCACTTAGCATGATCATCTCTAGGTCCATCCATGCTGCTGCAATTGGCATTATTTCATTCTTTTTTATGGCTGAGTAATATTCCACTGTATATATGTACCACTTCTTCTATCCACTCATCTGTCGATGGACATTTAAGTTGCTTCCATGTCTCGGCTAATAGCAGCTTATTTATTAACGCTGTGTAAGCAGCCCAGGGCTCATATGGTGGTTCAATGGTGATGAGGTTGGAGCTCCTTCTGGCTTCGCTCTCCATACTTTCCTGTCCGGGAAGCCCCCCTTCCACATCCTCCTTCTAACCAGCACGGAGGAGGGAGGGAGACTTGAGGGCCTGCCGCCTTTCTATGGCGCAAGTTGAAAACTACACACGTGGTCTTCATTCACATGGCATATGGCGTCACCCAGCGCAAAGGGAAGTGACCAGAAGAAGTTGTGGTTGTGTTATAATGAGGAGGAAAAGAAGAAAAAAAAAAACAATGTTAAGGACAACCAAGAATCCCAGGGATCCGCAAGAGGGATGAAGGTGGAATACCTTCAGATCAACGGGAAGGGAGGAAGAGGTAAATGAACTCTGAAGAGCAGAAGAAAACCCTGGAATGAAGTTGAGGAAAAGGAGAGACATTGTGAACGTCCTGGCAAAGGAGATGCTCTCCCTGGCTTTCTACAAGTTCCTGATTCACCCGTGAATGACAACATCACTTACCTACTACAGGTGTCTTCCCTCTGAGGATGGCTGTGGGGAGAAAGCGCTACAGCATGCAGCCTCCAGGTCATAAAACATTGTCATGTTTCCGTATCAACTAGAATATCGTAATGTTTCAATATCAACTAGAATAGCACACTCTGGAAGAGGCTTAAACAGAAATGAACACATAGGGTGCTTTGTAGTGTTACGACACATGCCACTCTCTCTTTTTGAAAGCATCATTCACAACAAATAGAATTAATTCCACCATTCAATCAACATTTAGAATGAGACTGGTTTTTGGTTTGGGGTTTCTGTTTTCAGAACTGTGATGGGGCCATAAAGATATTTATCAACTGTCTGCTATGAGACAGTCCCTGAAGGTAGAGTGCTAGATGATTTTTTTGAAAGTCCTGCCCTCAAAGAAACTTTTTTCAAGGGGCAAGCGTTGTTAGCCAAATAAATTTGTGCAGAATTCATTCCTACAGGAATGAGAAAACAGGAAACATGGAGGGTTTTGAGCTCAAGAGTGAATGATGTGATGCATATTTTGAATGGATCATTTTGGTTGCTTAAGAGTTAATTGAAAAGATGAATGAAAAAATCATCTTTCCATAAGAAATTTGAGATGGATCCAGCCTGACAGTGAAATTCAGCACCAACAACAAAAGTAGTCCTGAGTGAGTAACCTAGAGAATCTGCACTGGTCAAGTTGAATATGGATCTAACATTTGAAAAAAAAAACACAAAAATGGCTTTCATTGCTCTAAATCACATTATTTGTTCTAGTTTCCATTGTAAAAAGTAGCATATTTCCCTGAATCTAAGACACCACCTATTTGCAAGATGTGTGATTGTTCATGTATGACTAGGAAGGCAAAAAAACACTGCTGAATCTAATTGTACGACACCACCGGGTATAACACCCATCTGATTTCAGGAGTGAGAAAAGAGAGTGACTTGTAATTGGTAAAAAATGGTGAAATGTCCTGCTTTCCTGTCACAGGTCTTCTGTCCCCCGGTTTTACTAATCAGCTTTCTAGATGGAACAATAGGTCGTGAGAAGAACTAAAAGGCAACCCCGAATTACAGACTGTTGAAAGACTACTCCTGCCTATCCTAAGTGCTATGAAATAGCTTCGCTTTGAAATCTCCCTTTTCACAGGATAATCCAGTAGTCCTATAGAATTTGGTAATACCTTTCCTTTGGCCCACATTTTTTTTTAAGTTTATAAAAGTTTTTTTTAATTAATTTATTTTATTTTTGGCTACATTGGGTCTTCTTTGCTGTGCACGGGCTTCCTCTAGTTGCGGCGAGCGGGGGCTACTCCTCGTTGCGGTGCGCGGGCTTCTCATTGTGGTGGCTTCTCTTGTTGCGGAGCACGGGCTCTAGGCACATGGGCTCAGTAGTTGTGGCACGTGGGCTCAGTAGTTGTGGCTCGCGGGCTCTAGAGCGCAGGCTCAGTGCTTGTGGCGCACGGGCTTAGTTGCTCCGCGGCACGTGGGATCTTTCTGGACCAGGGCTCGAACCCGTGTCCCCTGCATTGGCAGGTGGATTGTTAATCACTGCCCTACCAGGAAAGCCTCTATAAAATTTTTTTTAGTTTATTTTTTATTGAAGTATAATTGATTTACAATGTTGCATTCATTTCTGCCATGCAGCAAAGTGAGTCAGTTATACATATATATATATATATATATATATATATACACATATATATATATACACACACATTCTTTTTTATATTCTTTTTCTTTGTGGTTTATCATAGGATATTGAATATAGTTGCCGGTGCTCTACAGTAGGACCTTGTTGTTTATCCATTCTATACGTAATAGTTTGCATCTACTAACCCCAAACTCTCAGTTCATCCCTCCCCCACTCCCCTCCCCCTTGGTAACCACAAGTTTATTCTCTATGCCTTTGACCCAACTTTTAAGTATTTATTAGGCAGCTGTGTTTACAGGCGTCTGAAAGGATATAGGCACAAGAATATCCTGCAGCACTACATGAAATGAAGACTGAAGACGAGCTAAATATCCAACAGTCGGTGACGGATGACGTAAGTCATGGTACATTTACCCAATACAATACTACCCACCTGTTAAAAAGAATGAGTCAGCTCTACGTGTTCTGATATGGAACTTACGTGGAAATACCATGTAAGATACATTGTTAGTAGACACAAAGCAAGATGCGGAACTGTGCCTTATTAATATGCATGAAGACAGAATGAGGATTATACAATACAGTTGACCCTTGAACAATGTAGAGGCTGAGGCACTGACCCTCTGTGCAGTCAAAAATCTGCAGAGAACTCCGTGGGCCTCCGTATCCACGGTTCCTCCACAATCTCAGATTCAGCCAACTGCTGATGTAGTAATCACAGTACTTGTGGCTAAAACATGAACCGTGAGAGCCCGGAAAGAAGCGAGCCCCTTGTTTTTGGTAGGAGGCCTTGGAAATCTGTCAAAATGGAACCTTTAAGGCTTTCTGATGGAAAAGAGTTCACATATAAGTGGACCCGTGCAGTTCAAACCCATGTTGTTCAAGGGTCAATTGTCTATACAACTACATAATATTGTATAATCCTTATATATAACATGGATTATATGTAGGTAAAAGCAGATGTCTGAAAGGAGAGACCCAAGGAAAAGGACACAGCTCAGAAACTGGATGACTGGGAGACGTTGGATAGAGGATTCTTCTGATAGCGTGTACCTCTGTACCTTGTACTTTTTTCATGTATATATATACTGCCTACTCAATAATATTAAGGAGGAGGGTGAGGAAGGGGAAGGGAAGCAGGGAGACAAAAGCCAGAACACATTCCCCAGTTGGCATGAAATCATGTCCAGGAGTACCTAGAGCCCTTTGAGGTTTGGGTCTCGTGAAGTTTCTTTCAACAGTCAGAATACACATTTCGTAAGACCAATCGCTACGAAAATAGGTTAACTGGTGAGAGACAAGGGTACATATACGGCCAGGGAAGTGAAATGTTTCGAACGTCTCTCTTTCTGACTTGTAACGTACAAGCTGGTAGAGTCCCAGACAGCACAATGATGGTGAAGGAAGCTTTCCTTTACGGCACGCTGGTAAAACTATACCAACTCAAGGACAGAAGATGAAAACGTCATGTGACCCCAGATATTTTATGACGCCGTAAAAATTCCATTACCCAGCATGGGAGAAAAGCAAGGAAAACTGGTCACGTACGTTGGCTGAACTCGTGTGTTTTAATGTATCAATGAAATGAATCAGGCCTCAGACACCTGGAAGCCAGAAAAGGCTTGGACTGACTTTAAATGTACTGGAAAGTGGATGGGTAGCAAGAGGCAGGGAAAGTGTAGAGACTGAGTTAAGAGAAAAAATATTGGTGCCAAACACTAACAAATTATGGTTTGGGCTTTGGGGGGAAACCAGCAATTCTCAAAGAATGAAGACCAACTTCTGAGTGGAAGAGGTTTTTCCTTAGTTGCTCAGTATTCACTATTTTAGGCTAAAATAAATAAGCATGGTGCTGAATTTCAAGGCTATACTTCTCACCTTCAATCCTCGGGAGGTATAAGCAAGGGCAGCTGTGATCAAATGTCATAGGGAACTCCTCCACTTGGCAGGGAGTTTTCTAAAATATTAAGTTCCTTAAAGCTTCTAGGGTTTTCAGAGCTTGCGTGATTTCAACTACTGTTCACCGGTGCCCTTCCTTTCCCTTACCTCTCCACGTATCACCCTGATCTTAAGCCACCATCTACTATGTATCGTTTGATGTCAGACTAAGAGAAATCCTTAGAGGTCGCATTTTGACAGCTTTCCAAGGCCTTACCAAAAACAAGGGGCTTGCTTCTGGGCTTTCCTGGTTCGTGTTTAAGCTGTGACAAAGTGAGAGAGTGGCATGGACATATATACGCTACCAAATGTAAAATAGATAGCTAGTGGGAAGCAGCCGCATAGCACAGGGAGATCAGCTCCGTGCTTTGTGACCACCTAGAGGGGTGGGATAGGGAGGGTGGGAGGGAGACACAAGAGGGAGGAGATGTGGGGATGTATGTATATGTATAGCTGATTCCCTTTGTTATAAAGCAGAAACTAACACACCATTGTAAAGCAATTATACTCCAATAAAGATGTTAAAAAAAAAAAAAGGCATCAGGGGAAAAGGTTAAAGGTGAAAGCTGGGCAGCCTGTCTCTGTTTATTACAACCGCACTGTGAGTTAAGGATGTGCAAACATCTACCCATATCTCAATATCCTAGCTTCCCCAAAAAACAAATACTGATGCCAGGACATATTGATGTAGCTATCAAGAATCTCTTTAAATTTTGCTTCTAAAAGCAGACAGCAGTAAGGCCTGGATGCTGCTGGCTTATTTAAACGTAGGGAGGAGACAATGACAAAATGAAAAGCACAAGAAAAAATGGTTGAAGAATAGAAAAAAGGAACACAGGAGGGGAGAGGGAAGTTGAGGTAATGTTGGAGGTTTATACCAGTCACCTCCGACTCTCATGACATCAGCTTTCTGGCCTAGTGACTGCATTTCTTTGGGCCTAGTATTGATTTCAGTCACAGTGACGTATGCTATTTTTGATTCAGAACATCACAGATATCATCATTTCCAGACCTGACCCAATCGCCCATTCTCTGGTAATTGTTTTCAGTTGAACGAGGAAAAAAAAGATGCATTCAAATTACTATAAGGCAACTAACCAATCGGAAAATGACATAGATAGGCAAACTCCCTCCCTCGTGCCTGAAGTATTATCGTACTTAGATGCTGAACCATGAGATTTAATTATCATTGTCATTATCTAAGCTTGACTAGCTGCAAATGAACTTCAAGTTCCAGGTACACATCCAAGGCACAAAATTAAGATGCTGTCAGCAAACTTAATATTAAACAATACAAACGCATACCTTGCTAAGAAAATAGTTCTAATTAAAACAGCCTTGCCCTCGGGAGAGAGAAGGGGAGTGAACACTTGGAGACGTGAGATATCAATTTCAGAACAAAGATTTTTCCCACTTGAGTGACCTATCCACATACTAATTTTAGAATTTTCCGCTTCATAGTGTAGATATTTATAAAATTGAATCATTTTTCCTTAAAATTTTCCTTATTTTAAGGAAAATCCAAGACAAACCCAAGAAGACCTTGATGGGACTTACTCTTAAAGCTTCTCATCATTGGTCCTCTTTCAGATTTTTTTCTCACGTATTTTGTAGTTTGTATTCTGTGTCACGCGAAAACACATCAATGTGCCAGTGAAGACTTAAACATGATGGGTGTGATTATAAAAGTGACGTGCGCTTGTGGGGACATTACTGTGGATTTCCTCTCTTACTGATTCATCCCTAAATGTACATGGACAAAATACACAGTAGGAGACAACTGGAAAAGGACACACAGATGCCCTCACTTTAAATCCTCAACATTCTATGAAGGTTCTAACCTCTCTCTCACCTCCAGGAAAAAAAACGACCTTGTGGCATCTTATATTCTCCTGAACGTCCTTGATTGACACTTGGATCTCAGGGCTAGAAAATTCTCTAGTTTCTTTTGTAATAACTTCATACCTCCCACACAGCTGTTCAATTATTAATGGGGCAATCAGGGCTCCAAATATAGTATTTGTATTTAGGGAGAAAAATGTTCTGATTAGCAAACACTCATTTGGAAGCCTTGAGAGTCACGTTTCCCACTGTAAATTAATAACCAGGCAATGGAGTTTTTCATATATCCCTATTTTTACGGGTTGGAGTTCTCGGTTGCAGTCAACAGAAGCCATATTGAACCTGCGAAGGCCAGATAACCAGGCTTAGTTGCTTGGAAGCCAAAAACAAGGCAGCCAGGAAAAAGGCTCTGCTCTCCCCCATAACTGTTGTGGCAACAATATCACAGCAGATGTTACTCCTTCCGTGCAGCTGTACAGGCTACGGATTAGATGACACGCAAACCAACAGAGCCGGCTAGGAAGGACCAGACTCTCAGCTTCCATGCTTCGTCAT
The DNA here is from genome assembly GCF_059928025.1 of Delphinapterus leucas. Lineage (NCBI taxonomy): Eukaryota > Metazoa > Chordata > Mammalia > Artiodactyla > Monodontidae > Delphinapterus > Delphinapterus leucas. Next base: position 2,786,490 of record NC_143142.1, on the reverse strand, counting down.
TTCTCTGCACAGGGTAACCTGAGCTCTTACGGTGCTCACTTCTCCCTCTCGGTCTTGTGAGCGGTGTCTCCTTGGGAGAGCAGGTTATAGACGGAATCCTAGCTACGAAGGCCTTTGGGAAATGTCACTTTAGGTTTTTTTTCATCCTTCACAGTATAAAAGGAAAGCTGGAAGGGAGTCAGAGTGGGTGTGGATGGAGACAAACTATAGATGCCTCCACAGACTTTCTTGAGTAAAACCTGGGGCAACTGGCAAGGGAGATGTAGAAGGATGAGCCACGCGGGGAAGCTGCTAAAATTCCCCTGTATCCATGAGGTGGTATAGATTTTCTCAGTTACCAGCTTGCTCAGAGAGAAGCCTGCAGAGAAACTGAGCAGGGACATAGCTTTGACGGGAGTGGATGACAGTTGAGCACCAGGCTTAACAAGATGGAACCCGTGAGCACACCAGCATCGCCCTCCATCACTCCAACCCAAGACAGGTACTACCAAGCTGCCTGAAACTTAGAAGCAGCTTCCTGGAAAAGGCAAAGAGAACGCCAAAAGAACTGACCAAAAGAACCACACTGAATTACCTACGACCGACTGAGATGACTTTTCTGCCGCTTGGGTAAAAAGAAGGGGGCAAGAAAGGGAATTACCTTAAATTCGGAGGAATACAACTGCAGCTCTTATGGACCTGAGTATATCATCTGATGTAAGCGCCCTCTACAAAAATGCCTGGTGTAGCGTGTAACTCTCAGAATGAAGCCGTATTCGAAAGCATGCGTTTGTCCATAGAAAGGGCAGTAAATGCAATTGTTCCTTTGCATTTCCAGCGAGGCTTAATTATGCTCTTCCGCCGTGGCTGGTTTCCTTGTCTCTCTTGGCAATGAAGAAAGAGACTTTGTCCTCATCTCTGTATCTCCAGCACTAACATAGTTCCCGGCTTTTTGAGCACAGGTGGTCCCCACGTTTACCCTGAACAAGAATCCACGGGAAGAACTCAGAGAACTCAATAAAGCTGTTACACTCACAGTTACGGTTTATTACAATAAAAGGACGCAGACTAAAATCAGCAATGGGGAAAGATGCATAAGGGCAGGGTCCAGGGGAGACGAGATGTAGGGCATCCTGTGGTCCTCTCCAACAGAGCCACACAGACAGTGTGTATTTCTCCCATCAATCATGTGTGATAATATGCATGGAGTATTGCCAGCCAGGGAAGCCCACCTGAAGCTTGGTGTCCAAAGATTTTACTGGAGTTTGGTTCCATAGGCATGGCTGACCTTAGTCTCCATGTCTTACAGACTTAGCCTCTCACCTTAGTCTTAGCTGCTCCAAAGATGGAGGTGATATCGTTCAGATGGATCAAAGGCTCTGCCATAAATCATGCTGTTGGCATGGACTACCTGGCATGGCCCAAGGTCCCTAGGTAAACAAAGATTCTCATCAGGCAGCACATGCCAAGGGCTTAAAGGTTGCCCCCCAGGAGCTGGAGACTTAGGACCAAAACTGTCTTCTGACAAGGTTCATCTCTTACTGCACCATTCAGTGTTTGTTGAATAAACAGAACCTCTGACGAACGAATAAATGAATGAGTGAATGAACGAATGACCAACTCCAAAGTAAATTAAATAGGGACTTCCCTGGCGGTCCAGTGGTTAGGACTTCACCTTCCAATGCAGGGGGTGCGGGTTCGACCCCTGGTCGGGGAGCTAAGATCCCACATGCCTTGGGGCCAAAACAACCCTCAAAAAGCATAAAACAGAAGCCATATTGTAACACATTCAATAAAGGCTTTAAAAATGGTCCACGTCAAAACATCTTTAGAAAATAAAAATAAATTAAATACGTATTTTAAATGCCTCTTTCTGTATCCAGGAGCCCTTAGATTTCATACAGGCTTTCCTCTACAACCCTCAAAGATCTAGAGGTTGCTTGCTGAGTTGTTCATGGCATGAATTCATCTTTTAATTCCATCAATCAGCTTATGACATACTTTTCGAGGTCGGCATTACCACCACCCAAGTGCACTGTACCAGAAGATGACCCCGAGCTCCTAGTGGATGCACTGGCCGGGGTGGAGGAGACTGACAGATGAGGAGATGTTTCTGCTAGGTTCTGTGAAATATTGATTGCTATGGGGAAACCAGATAACACACCGCAAGAACAACAGAATCACCACCCACAAATCCCTGGCTTTTAAACGAAAATCACTGTGAAGGAACAGTGAAGTGTGTTTTAAGGGGTTTTAATGCAGCCCTCTCGACCCTGCAGCGGCAGAAATAAGAAAGCTGATGTTTATTCATTCGAAACGCACCGCCTTTGCACTTAGCAGACTAGAGGAGTCTGCAAAGGCTAACAAAATGCCAACTTTATCGCAGGGGGTGGGCTGTGATTCCAGCCAGGGAGACTAAAAGCTCTCTTTCGAAACCCATCTTCATTCTATCCAGATCCAGAGTTGTTTTTCATCCGCAGAGATGGAGCCTATGTCGATGATGGGTGAAGGTTCAAATGTCACGAGAAAAGGTAAGAAAGTCGTGAGGCAGGACAGCTCTTAGACAACCACAGCCCACAGTTGACAAATGACGGATACCATTAATAAGAGGCCAGTTTGTTCACTGGATGGAAAAGCAATTGATTTTCTTTTTGAAACCTGTACAGAGTCCCCTTTTTATTCACTTTGTTTCTGGGGAAAAATTGCTGAGTTTACAGATAAAGAACAAAACTCTGTGCCCTGCAGAAAACTACGTCACTCCTGTTAACGGGTAAACCCAAAATATCAATTTATTGACCCATCAGCTCCTGTCTTTCTCTGTCTCTGCACCATCCTTATTCCTTCCCAGCCCACAGTTTCCAGACAACTCTCGTCTTATGTTGGCTACAAAGAAACCTATCAGAGAAGGTGGCTCTCAAGGCTCAGGTGTACCGCCGACCGCCTGGTGGGCTTGTGAAAACACAAATGGCTGGATCCCACCCCCAAATCTTCCAGTTGCACAGGTCTGGAAATTTTCACTTCCAGTGGGCCTGTGAGCCACGGCCGCTGAGCCTGCGCGTCCGGAGCCCGTGCTCCGCAACGGGAGAGGCCACAACAGTGAGAGGCCCACGTACTGCAAAAAAAAAAAAAGAAAAAAAAATCAGGAGTACTGATGGGGGTTTTGGAGCTGAACAGTCTGGTTAGAACCTTGTCACTCAGAGGGAGAGGACCCTAACCATCACTTCTTTGTGCCTCTGTTTCATATTCATAGTTCATGGAAGGGATGCCTGGTTGGCTTGGTTTGGGCCGTGTGCCTGCTCTACACAGGAGATGAATGAGATACATCTCTCTAGGCCGTATCCAGTTGGTGAAAGTAATTCCACTGAAGGAATCAGGGCTGCTCTGAGAAAAGGAAACTGTCTGATGGGTGTGGCAGAGGGCACCCATCCTCTTAATTCAAGAGAAATTAATGGGATCAACCTGAAGATCATTAGTACATGTCCTGGGTCATTGATTTACATGAGTTTGTGTTGACCAGCCTTGAAATGTTATTATCATAAAAAGAGTTTGTCACCAGGAGTTTTATAGAAACATAGAAACCAGACCCCTTAAGTCAGAGTTTAGAAATCAACAGGTTTCTGATGTTGAGCAAGTTATTTCACTCTGAGTCTGAATAATAAGGATAATAATACAGGGTTTAAATCTTGCTGATCAAGTGCCCATCGATGGATGAATGGATAAGCAAGATGTGGGATTTACAGACAATGGAATATTATTCAGCCTTAAAAAGGAAGGAAATTCTGACACAGGCTACAACATGGATGAATCTTAAAAACAGTATAAAGTAGTGAAAGAAACCAGACACCGAAGGACAATCCTATGGCTCCACTTATGTGCCGTCCCCAGAGGAGTCACATTCATAGGGACAGAAAATAGAGTGGTGGTTGCCAGGGGAAAGGGCAAATGACGATTATTGTTTGATGGGTACAAAGTTTCACTTTTGGACGGGGAAAATGTTCTGGAAATGGATAGCAGGGATGACTGCCCAACTATGTCAAAATACTTAATGCCACTGAACTGTACACTTAAAAATGGGGCTTCCCTGGGCTTCCCACTCCCTGTTCCAATACGAAGCCTTCACTTCTATTTCTTCCTTGTCACCCACTTCAATAAAACATTTAAACAAGTCAAAACACCTGAGGTTCTTTTTCTAGAAGTCAGGCCATTTCCTGGAGGCTTGGGGGTTCTGTTGGAGGTGCTCTGAGAAGCTATCACCCAGCCAAGCAGAAGGGAGAAAGAGTTCTGATCGCTTCGGTCCACACGTGCATGTCCGGCATCAGTTAAAATTTCAAATGTATGAATTTGGGGGCTGTATTCCTCGGCTATAAGCAGGCAAGGAATGGATGACATTAACAGGAAAAAAAAAACGATTACGAGGTGGCTCTGTTTGTCGGTAAGCGAATTACACATGTGTTCCTAGGACGTGTTAGCAAATAAACAGCACATAATCGGAGGGATTTACAGGGCGATTAGGTTAAGTACCGACAAAAGTGCGTTAGTCAGACACTGCACTAATATTCTGGTAACAGACCTGAGAAATACTGGTCCAAATTGCTCCCCAGGGAGAAGCTCGCATTCACCTAGATCCCGGAAGAAAGCAATGTCATTAATCCCCCCACCTCAGGACTGCGACACCTCTGAGTTAGATACTATCACTATGTAGATTTCACTTAGGAGGAAACTGAGGCATGGAGAGGTAGAATGACCTGCTCACGCATGACCACACTGCTGGGGTGTTTTTAGGGTAGTTAACATCAGCGGCCCTCACGCTTTACACCCTGACTGTGCTGCCCTATCCAGGAGGGATTCTCCTGTCTGTAGTTTTGCTTCTGGGTTTGCATCTTGGGGGGTTTTCCTCTCCGTTATCCCCCAAGTGCATCTGAAATGAACATGGCGGAGGAACCGGAGGACTGCACAACTTTCACGCCTGTTCCTTCTTCCTGGAAGCTGGGGGGCCCAAGGTTTATTTTAAGCCTGACACAACAAAATTTCCATCCTCACTCACGCCAGGTCCAATGTGTATTGTCTGGCACTCTCCTCCATCCACTGACTCAAGCAACCAGGCCCCCTCCGTCCTGTGATGCTATCCTATCAACACAATACTTCCAAGTTCATCCCATCCCGGGAAGAGAGAGATGGAGAAGGCACACTGATGCTGACTTTCCCTGGACCTGTGCCTGGGATCTGAGTTGATGTACTAATTCCCTTCACATCCCTATGTGCCAGAACCCAGTCCCATGGGCTCACCTCAGACCACAAAGGAGGCTGGGGATGCAGGAAGGCCAGTGGACCGCGGGTATTCATGGTCATCTCAGCAACAACCGGGATGCAGAAAAGCCAGCATGGATGCCCAGGCAAGTGTCTCCAGAGACAACGCTCTTGGACATTCGTCAGTTAGCGGTGTACTTACGTACAAATAACGAAAATATAACTAGAGCGGCTTAACCAAAGAGGCATTTATTTTTCTCACATGACAGAATGCCCAGAAGCAAGCTATCTCTAGGATAGTTTTAATAGCTCTGTGATGTCAAGATGGACGGAGTCATCTTAGCTGTACGGAGGCTGGAAAGGTGGGTGAAAGCTTTGTCATGAGTGGCCTGGATTAAACAGACTTTGGATGCAGAGGAAGAAGGTAAGGGGACAGTTGACAGCCAGTCGGGGCAGATCCAATCGTTCTGCTGTGCCCACTCTTGGTTGGAATACTTCTATTCCTGGAGCTGAAATTCCAATCACGTTCACCTAAAATATCTTGGCTGTTGTGAACTACAGTATACTGAATTCTGCTAAAAGGGAGCCGAACTTCATTGAGGAGTTACAAACTGAAGTGCCCGCAGGGGCCAGGTAGATAGAAAGAATGAGCGAAACAGACTGGGTGGGGACCGCGGAAAACTGGGATCCCCACGCACGTTGTGCCCCAAGGAAACACGGCGGGTGGCAGCTCTCGATGTCAGCAAGTCGTGGCCACACAAAGCAAGTCATCCCACATCTCCTGGGGCTGCAAACGATAGTACAAATGTGGATCCTGTGTGACATGTCCTGATTCTAAAAGGTTGACACTTGCTAATTAATTTGTAATGTGCCTTTCCGCCCCCAGACCTAGAATGGTTCTGCATTCCTGAATCACAGCTGAGATGCTAACAGAAGAGATTTGATCAAGCAGGAGCCACTGGGATTCAGAGAAGGATAAAAGTCCAGATGGACATGAATCCCTACCCCCGGTCCCAAGATCGAGATCCTGTTAAGGGACTATGGGGACCAGACCTGCTTGATGACAGAGAACAAGGTAAGAACGAACTTGGGATTGGATGGAAACTAGGACCCAGGCTGAAGGACCTCCAGCAAGTCTGCTGAGGCTGAGTGACAGAGGTCCTGCAAAGAAACACAATACCACCTCGTCTAAGGTCTAAGGAAGGATTGAGCCCTGAGCTCCATGCTTGTGGACAAAGTTTAAGTTTGGGAATGTCCCTGCCAATGAAGGACTTATTACCTAATTAAAAACGGAGTCACTCAGCCAAGTTCCCCAAAGTGTTCCTATTCGTAGGTATTCATCTGTCCTGCGTTATCCCACCCTCTCTGCCGCTGTCTGATTTTTTAACTTTAGCCAAATTGCCTTCCTTTAAACTCAATTAACTTTGGCAAGGAAAGGTATCACCATAACCCCATTTGCTGAACTAAATTCTCGTAACGTTCCCATTACCAATTCCTGTTTTCAGTGTTTTAAACAGGAGGACCATCTGACATTTGGTGTAAAGGTCGCCATCAGTAGTGTTGATGAAAATCGTTAAACTTGCTTTGATTCAAACAGAGCTTCAGTCATCCTTTTCTTCTTAAACACCACCAAGAATTTTTTTTTAAGGACATTTTCATTTTACAATCGAGTGCATTGTCCTAACAGGAGAGGGACATTTAAGACATGAAAACCAAACTTTTCTCTAGAAAGATATCCAGAATTAGCTGTATTTGATTACAGAACCCTAAAATAGCCCAAAGTCACCCAATCCAAGTCAGCAGTGTCTCCTTTCTATACACATCCATGTCTGCTTTTGTCTCGAAGCCTGTCCCACCTACGAGAGCCGTCTGCCGAATCTCTGGGTCATCTTTGACTATGCTCGCTCTTGCTCTCACAACCAGCCCACCAGTAAATTCTGGCAATGCAACCTCTGAGACTGAGCCAACGTCCAGCCTCCTGTTACCACCTTCCCTGCCCCCACCGGGGACAGCCACCATCTCCTCTGGTCCAGACTATCATTGTCACAGCCTCTTCTATTTGTTCCCAAATAAAAGTTTGTGTGCCCGACACACAGTAAGGCCAAACGGCGGAGTCTGGAGCAGAGAAAGGTTTATTGCAGGGCAAAGTAAGGAGAACGGGTGGCTTGTGCTCAAAAACCCAGAGCTCTCCGATGGTTTTCAGGACGAAGTTTTCACAGGCACAATTTGGGGTGAGGGCTGCTGGATGCATGACTCTCTTCTGATTGGTTAGTGGTGAGGTAACAGGTGGTGCTCCAGGAAGCTTGTGCTCAGCCTGAAGTTACCATCCTCCACCTGGGTGGGGGCCTGAGTCCCTGCAGAAGAACTCAAAGGTAGCGTTAGGTATACCCCTCGAGGAGGACCCAGGGTCCTGCTTTAATCGCTGCACTATTGTTTCCTGACTGCTCCTCCTTTGTTTCTGCATCCCCTTGCTTCTCTGGTTAGCAACTCTCTGAATCTGCTCTTTGGTATTCAGGAAGGTCTAAGAGGCTGAATGAAGCCTATTTTCTACAAACAAGAAATGGGGGACACAGAAAGGATCTGTACCCCAGAGGCCCACAGGGTCCTGCTCAATTTCATATTCTGCACACAGAAGCCAGGGGCATCCTTTGAAAATACACCAGGCCGTGCTATGGCCGGATCCAAGCCACCAATGGCCTCCCATATTGCTCAGAGTGAAGTCGAGGTCAAGGTCAAGGTCTCTCCTGCACCTTCACTGGCCCCCATGTTCCTGCCCATCCCCGCCCCTCTGACCACGTTCTTCCCTCTTGTTCTCACTCCAGCCACAACTGCCTCCTTGAGTTCTCCAAGCCACGACATGCTGCTCTCCAAGCCGTGGCCACAGTTGGTCCCTCTGCCCAGAGTGCTGTGACCCCACCTCTGCCAGCTCTGCCCATCAAGGAGGGCTTCCCTGTCCAAACAAGGAGCAGCCACCCCCCTCCCACCACCCCAACCCTCTTATGCTGCTGTAGTTCTCTCCAGATCACTTAGTGCTGCCTCAACACGGAATGTGTCAGGGAGGAAGAGAGTTTCCCCGCCGCTTTTAGGTTCTTCTGGCTGGTCAAGTCCAGCAAGAAAATGACCCTTAGAACCAAGGACAGGAATATAAGGGAGAGGTGACACTTCAAAGTAGGAGACCCTCATTACACTGAAACCTGAGATGACTGAATATGTCTTAGTATATGTTACCACCCTTCTGCTGATTTCAAGAAGCGCCACGCCAGTCCTAGTTGGACCTCATAGGATCAAACACTCTCCTGACTGCTGCAAAGGAAGAGCTAGTGAGGTAAAGTCTGACGTCTATTCAAAGAATGAGGAAGAAGGCAGTCTTCACCCCCTCCCCGCTTTCCTCTGATCATAACAACGTAGCCTGTTTCATTCTCGGGGCAAAGCCCCCTCTCCTACCCCCTTGTATCCCTCACAAGCATCCTGTATGAATAAATCTATTTCTTGCTTATCACTTTGTCTCTCGCTGAATTCCTTCTGTGCTGAGACACAAAGAACATGAGCTTCAGTAAGTCCAGACACCAGGTGAGTGATTCTAATTAAAAGACTGTGGGTTCGGGCTTCCCTGGTGGCGCAGTGGTTGAGAGTCCGCCTGCCGATGCAGGGGACGCGGGTTCGTGCCCCGGTCCGGGAAGATCCCACATGCCGCAGAGTGGCTGGGCCCGTGAGCCATGGCCGCTGAGCCTGTGCGTCCGGAGCCTGCGCTCCGCAACGGGAGAGGCCACAACAGTGAGAGGCCGGCGTACAGCAAGAAAAAAAAAAGACCGTGGGTTCAAGTCCCAATCTGAGGTGCAATATGGCCAAAGGCGTCACCTTAAATACGATCCTTAGCTAAAGACAAAAGAGGATGTGGGGATGGCGGTTTAGGATCTCAGAAGGGAGAAAGACAATTGACACAGAGATGGAAGAGCAAGTGTTTGGTGAACGAATGTGCTCTGGGCCAGGAAGAGACCATGGAACACAGAGTGGACCCTATCCCTCCCTCATCACACCAAGCCCGTATTCTTTAAAGAGATCTCTGGTGGTCGCACTGTTCCCAGCTAAACCCCTCGATCTAAATTCTTTTAGGCAGTTAAGGGCGGGGGGTTTCTTCCTCAGTCTTTTGGGTCTTGATTGTTTTTAGCTGGAAATAATCTGCCTTCCAAAGAGGCATCTGGGGCTGCCAAGTGTTGTTCCCCTGCAAATGCATTCACATCTTTATTTTCTCTCTCTCTCCACTAGAAGGTACATTTCACGAGGCAGGAACTCTGCCTATCTCTTCACTGTTGCATCCCCACTGGCCACGACCGCAGGCTTGGCACCGTGTCTGTACTCAACAAATGATGCACATGAACGAGGCCCCTGACCCCCGGCTTTAGCATCATATTAAAGTTAGCCGATGCTCGCGGGTACCAGGCACGGTCCCCAGTCTCTCAAACATTCGCACATTAAATCTTCCAACTACGTGAGGTAGGTTCATTACCCCATTTACCAAGAAAGAGTCTGAGGCCCAGAGAGGCAAGAAAATGTGCCAGAGGACACACAGCTGCTTGACAGAGGCAAGCTGTGAACCCAAGTGGTCTGGGTCCAGGGCGCCTGGGCATACCTGCTCACAGCCACTCCTGCTGAGTGCTGTTATTTTATTTATCTATTTATTATATTTGTCTATGCCCAGCACCCACTTGACTTTTTGGAAAAGTGAAGAAGGTTATACTTTCTCTGACTTAAAACCCCGAAAGGTCATCCACCCTCAGTGAGGGAGGGGACTTCTCCTTTTCTCAGAAAGAGATGCACTGGGTCCATGGAGAATGATCTCGGTTTAGATACATGCGCTGAGCCCAGCGAAGGCGGAAATGTTGGGAAAGGAAGTCTGCTAGACACTGGGGGAACACCTGCCACCAAGGAAGGCAGGCTGTGCTCTCAGAGGTTCAGTCCTGGATGGGAGGCAAGGACCAAAAACCTGCAGATCCATTAAAAATGGCTGCGACCCTGGGAATCTTCAGAGCTGTCAGCACACAGGAGATGCTCTATATGCAAACGCAGGGGAGTCCTTGAAAATCTTAACATATCATGTGGGAAACTGAATGTGAATAAACTGGGGGGAAAGTAAACCTAGGAAAAGGTTCAAAGGTCAGACACTGAAATGGTTCTCTGATGTTCCACATCCTATATCCTGGGGCAGGTCCAGCTTTTCAAAATACAGAAAAAAAAAAAACCCAGCTAATCCCCCACCTCCCTCAGGTGGGAGAGGACCCATAACTATACCCGCCAATAGGGCTTGCTTTCTTCTCTGCACTCCTCCACTAAAGGTTATTATAAATATCATGAGCCACTGGCTATTTCTATAGTGGAGACATGCCTGCTTTATCTCCCCACACCCCTGTCTTATCTGTGTGGTCCCAGTGGAGCTGTCAATCACGGTGCCCTACTGGCTAGTTACAGGCATGACCATGTGACACAGGACGGCCAATTAGAATAACCCATTCTCATTGCCATGGTGCTTGGCTAGGGCATGGACAGATGACCCAATCTAGGATGGTAAGAGCCCTCCTTTGGACTCTGTCACAGCCAGTGGGGTAAACCTGGCTTTGGGCGGGGGCACTGAGGAATAAAACTTAAGGCCGGAGTAGGCATCTTTCCAGGATATACGGCGCAATGTAAGTTCGTCAGCAATAGAGGAAAATGAAAATAACACACAGAGGAAATCAGAGCTGAGAGGAAGGTAAGAAGGAGAGAGAAAGAGAGAGAGAGAGAGAATCTAATGGGAGCACTTGACTAAGTGGATCCAGCTGTCCAGGAAGCCAGAAGCATGCTTTTTGCTTAAACCGGTTGGACTTGGGTTTTCTCTCTTATTTAACAACAACCAAGTGAGAGAGTGGCATGGACGCACATACACTACCAAACGTAAGGTAGATAGCTAGTGGGAAGCAGCCGCATAGCACAGGGAGATCAGCTCCGTGCTTTGTGACCACCTAGAGGGGTGGGATAGGGAGGGTGGGAGGGAGACACAAGAGGGAGGGGATATGGGAACATATGTATACATATAACTGATTCACTTTGTTATAAAGCAGAAACTAACACACCATTGTAAAGCAATTATACTCCAATAAAGATGTTTAAAAAAAAAAAAAACAACCAAAACAATCCCTAACTACAAATTTTAAGTAACACTTTCATGTTATTGTGTTGTCTTCCTTGCTGGATTCTCAGCTCCTTACAAAGCAAGAAACTCAAATAGACATTTGTCTATATCTCTCCACCTCAACCCTAGCACACAGCACAATTTCCTGCCTATAGGGCATCATTAAATAAAATATTTGGTTGAATAATCCAATACATGAATGAGCTCATCATATCCCCTTGCCTTTATCGTATCTTGCTTTCCCGGAAAATTATGTGGCAGAGAATATATAATCTTTAATTATAAAGCATATCAAAGTTTATTTAATTTTCATCTCTTGATGGACATGTAGCTTGTTTATACTTTTTCAACTTTACTACAGTACTATTATGATTATCCTTCTCCAGGTCTTTTAGGGGCTGATGCAAACATTTCTCTATAAAATGAATTCTACGACCACGACAGCTATAAGCCTTCAACTTTCCTTTAGGGTCCTGGCAGGAAAAAGCTGGAATATCCAAACGGAACACTGAAAAGCGTTTTATGAAGAGCCTATTCACAGAGATGTGGATGAGACTGAGAAAAAGCTATATGGGCCAGCGAATCACTCTGGGACAAGGTGCTTTGTAGAGCCCAAAGGGACAAAGGGGGGGCACAGTTACCGGGACTCCTCAAGACCAACATGAAATACCCACTGCAAACGCAGAGGCTGCCAAGTAAGGAAAACAACCATGGTCAACTCAAGGCCCATCGGGAGGATGACAAAGGAAAACGCCTTGGGCTCACCTCCTACCTGACTTCAGATCTCCTGCTAATGTGCCCAGTGGCTGGGCTCCCCAGAAACTAGAGGGAAAGTGAGCCCATTGGTTTACTGTATCCAGACATCCTGTCGAGGTACAGAGCAGAGAGAAGGGAGGAGAAGGGGTGTGGCGAGGCTGAGGGGGATGCCCGTGCAACACTACTGGGAATCCTGTTGTTTTCCCTAGTGACGTGGGGCAGCTTCTACCCTTCCATGCCTCACGGTACTCAGTCCCACTGCTGGTACTGGCAGATGTCTTAGCATTGGCCAACTCCATAGGTAAGGATATTGCCTCATTGGCTACTTCATTTCCCTGTTGACCATCTTTTCCCAGTCTCATGAGCTATTCCAATATCCTCTTCGGACCCGCCCGTTCATACCCTTTGCCCATGTGTCTTTTGGGTATTCATATATTTTCCATTGATTGTGACGAGGTCTGTATGTTTTCTAGATTCTACTGAGCCCGTCTTTTCAAGACCATCCAGGTCTGGCCCTGGTACCCAACGTTTTTTAAAGTTTCAAGAGAAAGATACAGAAATATAATTTTCCCCAATCAAGTGACATTATTCTTTGGACCTGTTTTCACTCTTTACAAATTACTGTTTTACTCCAACCTAGGAACCTACACTCCAAAGGTTTGTTTTTGTCGTGTCGATACCCAGAGAGCTAGTGAAGGGTAAAAAGAAAAGCAGAGAAGCCAGTTCTGTCTCTAGGATCAAAATGTTCGCATGACTCTGGTGTCCCCAGTAATGAGCACCGCCTCTGTTTCAGACTGATGTTATCTACAGTTTCTACAGATTGCTTCAGCCTGCAGACCTGCAAAGCAATTACTGTCTCCAGCAGTTAGGGTGTGGTTGAGATCCGCCACACTTTAGAAACACTAGTCAAACACGAGCTATTTCAAAGAAAGCCCTGCACAGTAGTTGCATTATGTAAAGATGGGATTTATTACCTACAACACAATTCGTTACTGTACACTCACAGGAATTTCTAACCCCCTCTACTTGTGCGGTTGCATTTAAACAACACCTACTCAGAGGGGGTATGTGAAGTCTCAATTTGGGATGTTTCAAGATGATTGCAAATTACATAAATAACTCTGTCTAACTTTAAACAACTTAACTTGGATAACTGCTCTTCCTGTCAAAAAGGATATAATTCACTGTAGCTGTAAGTGGTCCGTGGCTATTATAAACTTATCAACTTACACTTGTTTTTCCATTTGTGTTTCCTTGGAACACTAGCTTCGAATGGAATTTTAATCAGTATTAGGCTGAAAACAAAAAAGCTCCATGGTCTATTAACTTCGAGAAACACTGAGTTAAACAAAGCTAAACAGGTCTCTCCTCTGCGTGCCTTCTCAGAGGCCCTAGTGGTGCAGGGCTCTGAGATACTCTGGGTGGGGGTAGATCCAGGATGCAGTGTTCTCCAAACCTATTTCATGATAACCTGGGTTACGGGCTGTATGTGTTCCCCTCAAATGATTTTAGAATATCAGCTTTCAGCAGTTTCAGGAAACTTTGATCAGGAAAGAATTAGCTGTTGCTATTTATATTATGTTTCAAATTTTGCTGAGTTTCTGAAGGACAGGTCCAAGAGAGGCTAAAGTGATACTGCAGAGGGCAGGAAGGGTGGATGGACAGAAAGTCTGCTCAGGCATGACCCCTGGATGCCACCGGATGTCTTACCAGTGGGTGGAGTTGGTTGTATCACAGACAAAGTGGTTGTTAGGCTGAGAGCCTTGGCCAGTCATTCATACATATTTTCCTTCCTTCAAGAAATACATATTGAGCACCTACTACATGCGAGGAACTGTGCTCGGCTTTCGGGATTCAGCAGTAAACAAGAGGGACCTGGTCTCCAGCTTTGTGGAGACATACAACAGGCAAGTAGATAAATAAGCGAACAAGGCATTGCGGAAAGTGATTCCTGTCACTAAGGAAAACGCAGAATAAGGATATTGGGTGTGATCACGCTCTCGCCTCGCCTCTCTCATCTTCTAGTGAAATTTCTTCACTCACTTCCTACCGTCTTCAGAAGAAAGGGAGAATTCCTTACGGTGGTCAACAGACCGCATGGGGTCTTGCTTCTAGCACATTTCTGTTTTTACCCATTCCTCTCTCTCTCACACACACACCTTCTCTGTCTCTCCCTCCATCCCTCCTTCTGTGCCAGCCAAACCCAAGCCCACCTACTAATTCTTTGCTCCCATCACAGTGCCTTTGCATGTGCTGTGTCCTCCATCTGGCATATTCCTCCCTCCTCGCTCCCCCTAAACTGGCTCCTTATCTTTCAGATCTTGCCTAGAGCATCTCCGCCCCCAGGGCAGCTTCTCTTCACGCTCCCTGAACCTTCTCAGAGTATCAGGTAAGGCTCCTTGGTGGCACTTACCACAATTAGAATGGGGATTTCTATTTACCATGTCCCTCGTTCTACCCCTCGCGCCTAGAGCAGCGCACGATATAAAGTTATGCTGGACAAGTTTCTGATGAATGAATCCATCAAAGCTCAGTTCACCTGTCTTCTTCAACCCCCTTCTTCCACCTGGAAGACATCATCCTCAATCCCCTTAATTTACCTCCACCTCTTCCATCGTATCCATCTGCCACCTTCTTGCCTCCAGTTACTGAAGCTCATGTCTTATGTTTCCTATGACTTTATTTGTGCTCTTGTATTTTACTTAGGAGTTCGGTCCTCCAGTGAATGCATAAGAAAGAAAAATTGTACAATCAAAATCATCCTTGAAAACCCCTCCCCCCCACAAGGTCAGTATTTACGACTTTGTACACAAACCTGTGACCATATACTGTCTCTCACTGTGGCCACAGAGAAGGGGCAGACTGCTGTATTTTGGTAGAGCACCAGATGGTATAGTGTGGCTCCTGTTGAGGAGACACTTTGTATAAAAATATGGGCACAAATAGTTGAACGTTTGAAGTTAGGTAACTGTTTATTTGGTAAAAGTGCAATGTATTCAAGGGGGAGGGGCACATGAGGGGTGTGGAATTCAGAGATACAGACTACGTATTTTATTAAACTACATATAAAATAGATAAGGGCTTCCCTGGTGGCCCAGTGGTTGAGAGTCCGCCTGCCGACGCAGGGGACACGGGTTCGTGCCCCGGTCCGGGAAGATCCCACATGCCGCGGAGCGGCTGGGCCCGTGAGCCGTGGCCGCTGAGCCTGCGCATCCGGAGTCTGTGCTCCGCGACGGGAGAGGCCACAACAGTGAGAGGCCCGCGTACAGCAAAACAAAATAAATAAATAAAATAGATAGCAACAAGGATATATTGTACAGCACAGGGAATTATTGCCATTGTCTTGTAATACTTTTAATGGAATATAATCTATAAAAATACTGAATCACGACGCTTTACACCTGAAACTAATATAATACTGTAAATCAACAGTACTTCCATTTTTTAAAAGTGCAGTGTATCCTTGAAGAGCAAGATTTGTTTCTGATTTATCTTTGGATTTAGACAGCAACTGAAAAAGAGCTTTGCACACAGCACGCAGTTAATGCGTATCTGCTGGGTGGCTGGTTACCTAGTTTGTCAAAAGTGGCGTATTTTGATACATACCAAATACACAAAAAGCGTTTGCATGTGAGGTCGGCATGAAGATTTTCCAGATGTTCCCGTTGGCCTGGGAGCTCGGGTTTATGCCTGTTGTCTAGATATAATAATGGGTACTGTCTATTTTCAATTGAAAAGTGCTCTGGTTTGGAACGTAAATTATATGTGGCATGCGTGTGTTCGAGAAGAACAGACAGATGGAAACAGTGCAGCTCAATGGTTTATGTCTGGAGTTCAGGGCAGTAGACACAGAGAACGAAAGAAAAGAGGAAAATCCTGCAAAGGTTCAGAAGACATCCAGGAATCAGATGGGGAAACCAGGAATATGAGGACTGCAGAGGCTGTTCCTTCTTTGTACAGGGATTGTCGTGGAATAAACAAAAGGGGTCAGAACATTTCCTGTGTCACAGAGAAATGAGGTCTCTCGGAGCACTGCTAGTAAGGAAGTACTTAAAACATTGAAAGAAAGCAAACAGAGACGGGGCTCTTAGCCAGACCCAGTAATTTCCACCTCATCTGTCGTTCTAGTGATCACAGTAGTTCTCAATAATAAGTGATACTTACTGAAAGCTCATGACATGCCAAGCCACATGGTGAATCCACCCCAGGCCTATTCTTTTACAATGACTACATGGGGTACAGCCCTATAGTTATGATCATTATACCCATTTTATAGATGAGAACACTGGGGCTCAGAGACGTTCATCAACTTGCCCAAAGCCACCAGAGTAGGAGATGGAAAAGCCGGGATTCAACCCAGGGCTGTGACGTCAGAACCTGCTTCCTTCAGGGCTCCTCTACACGTGCTCCTGGGTAGAGGTGAAAAGCTCTGCACAAAAGCCCTGCACTGTCCAGTACCATCCCATGAGAATGAACAGAAAGCAACAAAGTCCAGCCTTAAGAGTAAAGGCTTCAGCCAACCATCCAAAGGAGCAGAAAGGGTTTTCAACATACCTCACAAACCTCCAAACCAACAGAAGCAACGGATTCAGACATGGCTTTTGAAACACGTTACCTATGAACAACTTCACGTCGTAACGACAACGACGGAGGGAGATTCTGAACGTCCAAACTGAGTGTTTAGAAGCACACACTTAGAAAAGCAAACAGGTTCTCGAGGAGTGAAGCAAAGGGGCTGGGGAGGAGATCACAGACCTGATGATCCCTGGTGAGGCATCTGACAAACTTTAGCTGGGAAAAGACCATTTGGAGACAAAATGAGACGTCAGGATTCTGCAAAGTCTTGCCTCCCAGACAGATGAACCTTCATCGAAGACCTGCATTCAGAAAGTTCGTATCTTTCTGACTGACAATCGGAAAGGATGCGAACTTCGTGAGCAATGCCATTCTAAGGAAGAATCCCTTGTTAATAGTTGTGACTGTGACTTGCGGACGAAGAATGTCACAGCCTGCCATTTTGGTAAACAAAATATGTTGTGGCCATAAAGCTATTAGTCTTAGCAGCAAGCCCCCTGCACCATGGTGTGCCCGGAGGGGAATTCAAGATGAAGAAAAACAGGATAATGGCCCTACAGAATTAAGGTGCATATCAAAGGAACGATTTCAACAAGCCCAGACTCTTGCATCTCCCCACTGTCGATGAAAAATTAATCAGCTGGGCTTCCCTGGTGGCGCAGTGGTTGAGAGTCCGCCTGCCGATGCAGGGGACACGGGTTCGTGCCCCGGTCCGGGAAGATCCCACATGCCGCGGAGCAGCTGGGCCCGTGAGCCATGGCCGCTGAGCCTGCGCGTCCGGAGCCTGTGCTCCGCAACGGGAGAGGCCACAGCAGTGAGAGGCCCGCGTACCGCAAAAAAAAAAAAAAAATTATGCTGCTTTGGGGAGCAGAAACGGTGTCTGGGTAAAAGGACTTGAACCTCCTGGGCATCTCGTGCTGCTCCTTCCTTGAAATCTTTGCGTTTCCAAAGCCAAGTCTACAGCTGTAATAAAATGTCGCCCCGTAACGTAGCTCTCTTGTTGCATTTACATAAATTAGACTGAATTACGAAAGAGAACATTTCTAAACCTTCTGTCTGATGGCGATCCTCACCTTCCCCCATGGTCCCAACAACCACGTACCTGGCTGTGGCATGTATATTATTTGCCTAAAAATGTTAGTGGCTGAGGTCTCGTGTCATTTCATCTCTGCGATATCTCTATAAGAGGAAGTCCTAAAAAAAAACCTAAACAAACAAATGCAAATGGAAAAGAGATTGCCCCACAGAGAGATGGAGGTGAACAGGGGCGAAGCGGCCTCAGAAAAAGGAGAAGTAATGCAGGTGAGTCACCTGTCTGTCCCCACGACCTCGGTTCCTGGCAAGCACCCTCCATCTCAGTAAATACCTTCCCTACTCTACCATCTTCACTCCAAGCCACAGCTAAAGTTGAAACCATCGGTCAGAGACAAGTACTTCGTCTTCATTTGATGGCACGGGGCTCTCATCGCTCGGAATCAAAGCAAGTTTTCATTGATTACATTAGTCAGAGATGACAGTTAAATATCTGGAGAAATAGTCTGTCAACACACAGCATCGTGTCCACATTCCCGATCTGGTGATTCCCTGGCGTTTGCCCACGGGATGAGCAAGTATCTTTGTACAGATGCAGGCTGAGTGTGTGTGAGAGAGTGAGAGAGAGACAGAAAAGAGGAGGAAAGCGCAGGGGGGGAGATGGCCTGGATTCAAAAGTCAGAAGTGTTAAAAAGAAAAACACAAGCCCAAGATGGAGTCACATATGTGAGGCCACCGAACTGGGGCTTAATATCTAATTCACCTCATTGAAGCTTCAGCCTCCAACAATGTGGCCTTAACCGGTCGGTCAGGAATTTCCTGGTCAGCACCAATGAGGTCACCTATCACAAGGGCCCTCTCCATCCCCTGAAGGAAGATAGAGTATCTGACACATAGACCCCTTCCTTCCCTCACAGGTAGGTTACCTAACCCCAAAATAATCTTTTTTAAGACCTCTTTGTCTTGCCTTTTAAAGCCTCTCCCTTTCTGTAGACCTCTAGAGATGCCCTCTCCTCGCTAGATGGGAGGCTGCCCCATTCATGAATCGTTCAAAAAAGCCAATTCGATCTTTAAAATGTACTTGGCTGAATTTTTTTTTTTTACAAAAGTGACATCTGAATCTCCTTTTCATTCAGGGTGAACTTTTTCTCCACTTTTTGGCAATCGTAGACCATGTCAAGACTAAGGATAAATGAGGATCAGACAGTTTACAACACAGCTTTGCATTTATAAAGTACCCATAATGAGAAGTGACTTAAAGATGCCATAGACATAAAACTGCTGGGTACCAAATCCCCCAACACTGACACACACACAATACTGCCACATATATTTGTCAGCACTAAATGGAAAAACACACACGGGTCAAATTTCCAAAGCAAAGATGACTCAGGTGTACATAACCGCTCTAAATGCTTTGGATAAAATCCCCACGTCACCCTACAATAGCCTTTTTTCTCAAAAAGCTTTGATTTAACTAAAATAGCCTTTTTGGTTAAGCTTATTCCTTCCCTACGCAAGTGACTCATCAATTTGTTCAGTTAGTTACACTGTATTCAAATCTAGACTTTTTCTCTAAACTTTACACTGAAAAATGCGTTTGTGAACCTGCTTTTCTCTTGGATTTTCATAAAGGGAATTATTTGAATACCTTGGGGAGATCATTATTAGGAAGTTTCCTAAGTTTTCTTTTTTTCTATAAAGAAACCATGGATTAAACTGATAATCACTCTTCAGTTTACTTTCCACACAGATCTAAAAATTCTAGGATCAGGTTTGCAAAACTTGTGGCAGGCATGGTCCTATGTCCATGACCCAGAGGGCTTCATGCCCGCCTCAATTTGACTGCACCTTAGCCAGGCTCCCCTGGCCTTCAGCCCTCACTGAATCTAGACAGCCTATCCATAGAGGCCCCTCCCTCCCTCTTTTAGAGCATTTACTTTAGAAACCTCGTCACCAGTAAGTTCTCTCTCTGCCCCTTTGAGGTGTTTTAAAATCTTTTAAAAAGCCTCTTGCCAGTTTTGAAACCCAGGGATGTCTTTCTCAAGGAAGGACCTGGGAGCCAGCCCTTTGAAAGGTTAACTTCAAGGGAGGCAGTGCCCTCGGCCTCCCAGTCTTTTAGGAAGGGAAGGAAAGTGGGTGAGAGCCGTGCTCTAAGTTGTCAACCTCCCTCAGGTCGGGAAGACGTGAGAAAATCTACTTTCCTTTGGATCAAGTTGATTAGCACACACAGCTGGCCTCAGATCTCACATCCCAGCTCTTGCAAACCCCTCTGCCCTTCTTCAGGGGAGCTGAGCTCAGACTGGGTACCTGGTCTCTCTCCTCTGTTGCAATAGCTTTGAATGAAGTCTTCTTGCTTGTTTAACTCTATCCAGTGCAACATTTTTGCTTTGATACCTGTTTTAATTCATGACTTGCCAGAACAAAATTGTGTTCTAAGTATTATCGTTTCTCCATTTTACAGGTAAGGGATCATGAAGGCCCCAGGTCCCACTGAGTGTGGGGTCGTGAAGGCCCCAGGTCCCACTGAGTGTAACTGTTGCGAGTCAAACTCAGGCTGAGATTCAAATTCCAGAGCATACTTCTTACCCCACACAGAGTAAGGAAACACGTTTCCCTGGAAATATTTTACAGGTTAAATTTCTTAATTCTCACACTTAAGCCAACTCCCTCACTGTAAGTGCTGATGGCCACTTCTCTTCATTTGCAAAATTCGAGGTGAAAAAAAAAAATCAATATGAACTATGAATCTGCCATGCCTCTACTGAAAAGACCCTGAAACAGTTCTGTTGCTTTCTGGAGACTTTGAGAAAAGGGCTGAGTAAGATACCACTTCTCAAATAACTTCTCTGTACCCAAAATGACACAGGGGTCAGCCCGCCAGCCAGGTACTGGAAGACGTTCTCTATGCACCCATAGACATTTCAAAGTGACACAATACACCTAAAAGAAGATGGCGGAATAGCTAGAACCTCGTGTCCTTACTTCTTTCATTAATTTGATCTTACACCATGATCTTGATTTCAGAACAGTGGAGTGCCCTGCATGAAACATCTCCAGTAAGTGAGATTCAGAGTACAAAGTTACCTGCAATTCCCAGTCCTCCTGTATCCCTGTTTGTAAATTCCATGAAGCTGTACATTGCTCTAGAAGAAAATGAATCACCTGACGTTGAGGATGATTTCTCCTGTGATGTCAGGGGGGCAAGAGTAAGCTCCATGTCGCACAGGAAGCCAGACTTGCTGCCTAATGGCTGATAAATAACCCCCAACCTTCACCCATAAATACTGGGACACATGCGGGGTAGGAAGGGCAGTGTTCTAGCCCAACCGCCTGGATGATTCTGTGAAAAGAGGTGATGCAAAGACCACACATGGAATTGTGAAATGAAATTTCCTTTTTCACTGCCAAACATTTAACAAAAAATATTGTTCCTGAACCACTGAAGGCATATGGAAAATGGAAGTATCGAATCTTTTAACAGTTGTGGATACTATCGGCCCCTCTTTATAGACTATGTTCTCGGCTCTGGCAGGGGATTTATCAGCCACACAGGTGTGATGCTTCTGAGCATCATTCCCGGGTAAGCATAATGTGACAAAGCGGTCTCTGCAGATACGTGTCTAAAAGGTAATTAACGCTGAAGGCATCCACACTGCTTCCTCATTTAGCACGGCAAGTGTGCAGGCACCTTAGATTAAGCGGAGATCCACGGAGCCCTGGGAAAACCAGGCG